>NC_092344.1:122463131-122724111 GCF_963676685.1 Mytilus edulis
TGCAAAATTATATAGATATCTTGGAATCACATTTACTCCTAGTGGTATATTTAAGCAGTGTAAAGATGAATTATACAACAAATCTTTAAAAGCTTGTTTTAAGCTACAGAGATGCTTGTCATCATCTAACCCTAGTATTGCCACTTTTTTACATCTTTATGATCATACAATTAAACCCATACTATTATATGGCAGTGAAATATGGGGAATGTTTAGAACGGATTCAGCTGCTTGTAAAAAAGATAATGATTATATATTGGAAAAAGTCTTTGGTCAGGATTCTTCTGAAAAAGCTCATACCAAATTTATGAAATATATTCTTGGTGTAAACAGAAAGTCAAGTAATATTGCTGTAATGTCAGAGCTTGGTAGATTTCCTATGTATTTTACTATAATTTTATCAATGTTAAAATATTGTCATAGACTGGAACAGTTGAAAGAAGGATTACTATTTGATGCATTTATATGTTGTAAACAGTTACATAGCTCTAATGTAAATACATGGTATTCTAGTATAGATTATATTCAGAGAGAGATTGAATTACCAAATTTTGACCAATCAATTGGTTCTTTATGTCAGTATGTTAAAAATAAACTATGTAAAAGTTATTTCACATTTTGGAATAAACTTAAGTATCAAACAATTAACTCCCAAAAAGGGAAGCTTGGTACTTATTTTTCTATAAAAAATTGTTTTAAAAAAGAAAAATATTTAGAATTGAAGGACTTCAAAAAAAGACAGTCAATTTGTAAATTAAGAATAAGTGCTCACTCTTTAAAAATTGAGACAGACAGATATTCAAAAAAGCATATAGAAAGATCTCAGCGTCTTTGTTCTAATTGCTCACTTAGTAAAGTTGAAGATGAGCTTCATTTCTTATTAGAATGCCCTCTTTATGATATTCAAAGGGACGATTTTTTTAAAGACATTTCTAACAATTGTTGTAATTTTACAAATTTAAATCAATCTTCTAAATTTGTATGGCTCTTGACCCAAGAAAATGTTACTCTTATGGAAAAACTGGGCTGTTATATTTGTGACTGTTTTGAATTAAGGAGATCAGGTATGAACACTGACACTAAGTCAAGTAAATAATTTGAGAATTAATACATATACATGTATAATGTAATTTTATTATTCTTTTATTCACAATATATACAATGTATGTGGTTTTTAGCTTGATTCTGACCAATGCTTATATTCCAAATATATATGTATATGCCTCTATTGTTGTTGTTACCAATTATGTAAATCAATTGTATCTGATTTTATGCCCTTTATGGGCCCTGTAATTTGGGAAATAAAAATATTCTATTCTATTCTATTCTATACTCTAAAGATAGCTAAAATATTTCTCCCTTTTTTGCAAAGTTGTCTCCCATATCAAAGCAAATTTCCATAGGAATTTTAAAATCATTATTTTTTAGTTTTCCTCAAGTTAAATATTTTGCAATTTTTATCTGTGTATATTTGGGGTATAATGCTAAAGATTTAAAAACTTAACAATCTTCTGTTGCAATTACTTCAAGGTTAGGGTCAATTTATGCTAGATTGACTGGACTAATACACATTCAATTATATATGGGGGTAATGTGACAACTAATTAAAAAGAAATTTCTTAAAATAGTCCATATGGCTATTACAAATCTTTATTTGGCATGAGAGGTGTGATTTAAATCTATGTCAACTAATAAGCTGCCAAATAAACTGGGTGAACTTTATAAAAATAAATATCAATGATAGACATTAGTGAACCTATGATAAACTTCTGTGTAAAGAAGTGAAGGTAATAATAGTGTCTCTGCTGGAGATTTAGCTGATTAATTTATTTTTTTTAAATAACAAAAGGCTGAAGTGTGCACAACATTAGTGGAACACTTTCTTTTTAACATCCATGGCCTGCCACAAATTTACCAGTTTTGTCTTGTAAAAATAGTAGCCCTGCAATATACAAAGAAACTTATTTGTTACTGTTCAAGATGATGAGTAGCTTAGTTAATTTTTTACTTAATTTAATAAAGACAAATTTTCTGATCTGGTCTAAGTGAAATCTATTTTGCTACAAAACTTATATGAAATTTATATTTTTTAAGTCTTTTAAAATACACTTACTGACTTCGAGGGTATACAAATTTCAGAAAAAAATTAAACTTTTTTTTCATTACACATTTTATTTATTACTTTATTAGTTGTTACTTTATCATATGGTGCAAAAATCATTAAAATAAATCAATTCGTTTTATATGCATATATCATTGAAAAAGCTCCAACTTATCTCCCTTTGGTGCAAAAATGCCATTTTTCGGCATTAAAATTGAAAAACCTTTTTTAACTCATTGGTGACCTATATTTTTTATTTTCATTTTCAAATAAGCTGTACTTAAACTAAACTATTGTAAAATTTGAGCAATTTCTGTAATTTAGTACTTTTTTTATTTCGATATTACCTCTATTTCTCCTATTTTTTTTAGTACAACAGAAAAAAAGTACCTTCACAAAAATGTATGCTTCTTTTGAAGGCAGATTGTGAGGGTAAGTGAACGGTGACCCCATTTTTTTTATTTTATTTTTCTATTAAGTATAAGATAAAGTTCATTTGTAGAAAAATATAGCGAAATCCTATATTAGGAAAATAAATTGATTTAGAGCCGCTTTAAATCCTTTCTTAAACTTACATAAAAATGTAAAATAAATAAGATGTGGTATGATTGCCAATGAGACAACTATCCACCAAAGCAATTATGGAGTGGACGTAAGTAATTATAGGTAACATGCACGGCCTGAAAAGTTCATGTGCATAATCAAGAGGGGAGACAACTCAAATAAAATAAAGTTTGTCAGGAATTGAACAAGCAGATTGTTGCTATCTTGTCAACCTGTACATGATTAACATCATAAAAAAAAACATTCAAAATTAAAATATCAAAACCATACCCAAAACAAAATGTACCAAGTTTCTATGGGCCATACATTTGTATAAGCCATAAAGGGAAGAGCTACCACCAGATGCATATCTTGTAAAGCAGATGTATATTATCAATAATTCTAATTAAATCTTAAAAGTAAATGAGGAACGTCATTACATACCAGTAAACCATACTAAAAATAGTAAACATTCTAAAATACATTTCATTGTTTGTAAAACATTAGTTCAAGTGACAATGGCATGTTCATATTTTATACAACTGAACTGGGTCCTTTTATTGAATACCAAAAAGGTATTGAAACTATACCTTTATTTTTTAATATACATGTATATAAAATTGTTCTGTTTATTGCACATTTCTCTTACATTATTTTTCTCTTATTGCACATTTCTCTTACATTATTTTTCTCTAAACGTTTTGTAGTTAATTGGAATCCACTGTATTTTATTGCTGTGTTAATAAGATTAATGCTGATTATGCAAAGATGTTCATGCCTAATTTCCTTAGTGTTCAATTATACACTGGAAAATTGTATTTTACAGTTGTAGGTTTTAACAAGAATGTGTCCAAAGTACACGGATGCCCCACTCCAACTATAATTTTCCATGTTCAATGGACCGTGAAATTGGGTAAAAAATCTAATTTGGCATTAAAATTATAAAGATCATATCATAGGGAACATGTGTACTAAGTTTCAAGTTGATTAGACTTCAACTTCATCAAAAACTACCTTGACCAAAAACTTTAACCTCAAACTCCCACTTTCATTTTCTATGTTCCATGGACCGTGAAATTGGGGTCAAAAGACTAATTTGGCTTTAAAATTAGAAAGATCATATCATAAGCAACAAGTTTACTAGGTTTCAAGTTGATTGGACTTCAGCTTCATCAAAAACTTTGACCTGAAGCGGGACAAACGGACAGACGGACGAACGAACAGATAGACGCACAGACCAGAAAACATAGTGATCCTCTAGCTACTATCTTAGGTGGGGCATAAAAACTGTACAAAAAGAAGTTTTGTTATTTTTCTCTAAATAACATCCTGAACATGTTAATGTGATTAATGGTTAGTCAGCATGTGAGTGCTCATCTTGTACCTGTCAATAGATTATCAAGCTTACCTTGCGACTCTTCTGCCATCCTTGATAGAGGTCAAGGACAACCTCTTTTTGTCCTATATCACATTGCCTAAAATATAAACATATTAAATTTATTAAACCCCGATGAAAAAATGAGATTTGGGGTATTAACCTAACAACTAAGCAAAAGGCATCTGTAGATTATGTTTGTGGCAGAAAATAAATTGCAACTGATTTTTATCTCTTTATTCTGAAATCTCCATCGTTTTTCAATTTAATATAGAATTTTTGTTCAGTGACCATGGCAACCAATTTTGTAACTTTACTATCCAAGTATTTGTGTCTTTAATAAATTTCTTGAAATTTTCATAGGGGTAGGATGTATACTAGTGCTCAATGCACTGTGTTTTGTGCATCTCAGAAGAAGTGGTGTATCAGTACAACATATGAATGAACTAAAAAATCAGTTGAAAAAAGCTTTTCTCATCACATAAGGGTTTCAATGGCACAAATTCAATTTTTACTAAAAAAAAACCAAAAACAGTCAATAATGACATCTAAAAGGTGCACTGAGTTGGGAATCTTAAGTATCAAAATATTATCTCCCTTGTAAAAATTGAAAACTTAATCTTTTCACCATTTGTTCTGTTTTAGCAAAGACTCTTTCAATAGTAAATTCCAAAAAAGTTCTTGCAAAAAGTTCCAACTAGATGTCATTGAGATGGGAGCCATCTCTGTGGGCCTGCTGTAAATAATGTGTGGTAATTTTTTTTTATCTTTACAATAGGACATACTGTGTTGGTTAATATACATGTCGAGTATAAGGTATGAAATTATAATGGTTCTCTAAATAAAGAAAGGACACACAATTTGTTATAGACAGCCTAATGGAAGGACAGATTTATCACTATAGGGTGACCCTCAGGGCCCTTATAAAAATGACTTTAAATAACAAAAAATCCATACAATGTTATCATTTCCCTCCTAAAATAGCAAAGACAAGTAAAATTGGTTTAAATGTTGCGCTGCGAATAAATTTTTAACATTATTTACAGGTATCAAAATTGTTTAGGGGGCACGGGGAGGGCACACACCTGAAAACATCAATATAGTGAAACTTAAAGTCAGTTAAAAATAATACTAGCACCTTTTTATTCATAGGCCAGTTCCAGGATACGGTTTTCAGACGAA
This sequence comes from Mytilus edulis, assembly GCF_963676685.1. Lineage (NCBI taxonomy): Eukaryota > Metazoa > Mollusca > Bivalvia > Mytilida > Mytilidae > Mytilus > Mytilus edulis. Next base: position 122,468,333 of record NC_092344.1, read on the forward strand.
TCTGCCATGTAACTTCCATCAACATGTGACAAAAATGTACGCATCATCATTTCAAACACATATTAAGCAAACAGGTGAAAAAGTATTTGGGAAATAAAAATCTAATGAGATGGTCATTCTCTCAGGCCTCTTTCAGTCCTACAGTAATCAAAATATCAAACTTTCGGAACATAAATTATTTCTATAATACCCTACAGAATGACAGTTAGGAAGTGCTTGAAACTTTTGATAGAGCAGGGATACAGGCACACCTTCTATCTGGTAAATTATGTCATAAAGGTGTGCGAAATTGACGATTATTTTCAGTGAAAGACATGATTCTAGAAATGACGTATTGAAAGACTATTTCTTGAATCATGTCTTTTACCAGGAAAAGATCTTCAAATTCCCACGCCTTTAAAACATCATTTACCAGATAAAAAGCATATCTGTATCCTGCTCTATTTAAGTTTCAAGCACTTTCAGAATCGTCATTCTGCAGAGTCACTACCCTGGCTACACTTGTCTAGAAATAGTTTATCTTCTAAAAGTATGCATTCCTAATTCCCTTATGAATGAAGGGCGGATGACTTATGTGATGGAAGTCCTGGAACTGGCATATTGACTGATGGTTATGTAACATCCAGTGGCAAATATTTCATACATAAGATAAGATAAGATAAGATAACTTTATTAGCACTAACACATTGACAATAAATGGTTATGGCAACAAATTAAAGACTAACTACAATAACATATATATACAATGAAGGAGTGACAGTGGATAATTATGAGAGAAATATATAAAATATAAATGAGAAGCATATACATTATTACAAAAATCAAGTACCTTTTAATAATGAGTTTCTCACCAACAAGCATTCATTCAAATAGTTGACAACAATTTTTAATATTGTTTGGGAATTACTATTTAGAATTGATATAAGTAAGTTATATGATAAGGAAGAAAATTTGTTGTTCAATAGAACATTATTTAATTTTTTAATAAGGTTATCTCTCACATATTTATAGGAGGAACATTTTAAAAGAAAGTGAAGTTCATCTTCAATGTCTCCATTGTTACAGCAAAGACATACCCTATTCTGCTTTGGTATTTTTAGATATCGCCCTCTTTCAATAGATAAAGTATGAGCACTTAACCTCAATTTACATAATGTTGATCTATCACTTTTGGATTTGCATTGATCAACATACGAGGGTCTTTTATTTGGTTTATAAAGTATATTAAAAAAGTTCATTTTTTTATTTTGATTGATGTCAGTCTCTTGCTTTTGGAAGGCTATATCATTGATTCTCTCTTGAATGTGTTTTAAATACATCTTAATATCAATAGGATTTAGATTAATAAAATGAAAACCAAGTCTTGAAAGGAGATTTTTCATATTTATTATCCAAGAGTTATTTTTTTCAGTTGCTTTATATATTTTTAGGGCAAGTGAATTATTTGATTCAAGTATATGAAGCCAATATTTTATTGCTGAAAATTCTATTCTGGTATATAAAGGCAATCTATTTAGCTCGGCTAAACATGCAGCATTTGATGCTTTACAATGTATTCCTAGAATTTCTTTAATAAATTTATACTGCAAGTGTTCAAAGGGATCTGAATCCCTGTGTTGTTTGCCTATTCCCCATACTTCACTACCGTATAGAGCAATAGGCACAACTAGGGAGTCAAATAATTTTTCTAATAGCTTGCATTGGTTATTTAGTCCAATTGTTTTTTTTATTTTAAAAAGTGCTTTTCTACCCTTTTCAACAAGCAATGAGCTGCACAGATTTAGATTTCCTGTGTGCTGCAGTGTCATGCCAAGGTAGCAGTATGATTTGACAGTTTCCAGGAATTCGTTATTATATTTAAAAAAATTATTATGGGTTTTTCCATTTGAGTTAAATATAATGACTTTTGATTTGTTTATGTTGACTTCTAGTTTCCAGCATTTACAAAAATCACTAAAAACATTTAAAGCTGTTTGTAGTCCCTTTTCAGAATTTGATAATAAAACTATATCATCTGCAAATAAAAGGGAATTTATTGTTGTATCTCCAATTACAATGGGATCTGTATTAGCATCTTGGAGACTTTTTACTAAATTATTTATGTAAAGATTAAATAATAAAGGACTGAGAACATCTCCCTGTTTAACGCCACGGTTGGAGATAAATTCTTCATGTATGAAGTCTAGACTCATATGAATAAAGGATCAAGTGGCGAAGAAGAAGAACACACTCACTTGATTCCAATAGGAATGACGATCTGTACGTTCAGAAACAACTGGTTTATGCAAATTTAACGAATATGTTGTGAATAAAAAAAATCAATCAACCTTGTACATTTTTTTTGCTTGCATTACTATTAGATTGTTTTAAACAAAATATAATAAAAATCTTTAAACTAAAATAAATGTACGCATAACAGAAGCAAACTTACCTATTTCGGTTAACTCTTTGATTGCTTTTGTTGTATTTAGAGATACAAATATAATTTTGGACGTGCAGGACGTTCTGACTCTTCTTTTCGGTCATTGGCAGTATTTTTTTAATTGCGACAATCTTCAAGTTTTAATAATATAAATAATCGAGCTGTTTAATCCTATTCTATGATGAATTATTGAATTTCGAATCTTTCTCTTGTATTTATATAAAAAATATTATATTGTCAATAATTTTCTCTACCACATTTCGATTTTGCGACAATAAAAGTGAAACTAGACTTATGTCCCTTGAAACCAGGCGCCTGGAAACTACTAAGTCCTACTAACAAATTTTTCTTTTGGTTGAAAGGTTATTTAGAGGAAAACATGAAAATTCAAACTGGTAGCTACCTTTTTATAACAATATATCCACATGTGCATCATATTCTTTCCAGTTAGTTTCTTGCAAAGAAGGGGGCGGGGCAGGTGAAAAGCAAACTAACAATGGTCAAGTTGTTACAAGCCATAATATGGAGTGAGATACCTTAAATCTCTATGCAATTATATTATTTAGTAAGGTATGAGGAAAATTTTTACATTTGTAAATTATCATATAAAATTCCATTGATATCGAATTTCATGGCTAATAATGAGGTTTCCTATTGAAAAAAAAACCCAAAATTTTTATTACAACTTATTTCAAAGCAATATCCCACAAACAAATAGTATGATTGTCTGAGTCTGAAAAAATCACCTAATTGACAATAGAGCAATTTGATTGGGTAGAACGATTCAATGCATCGTTCTGGTATCTATGATGAGTTTATTTACAACCACTGGGTTGATGCCACTGCTGGTGGAGATTTATTTCCTCGAGGGTATCACAAGCCCAGTAGTCAGCACTTTTTGTGCTGCCATGAATTGTCCTTGATATGAGGGGGGGTAGGACCTTTATCGGGACTCCGGGATCGGGTGTTTTTAAGCTCGGGATTTCTGGATTGACCCTTTCTGGATCCGGGAATCCTTTTTTTCGGATTTCGGGACGTCGGGATTTACTTTATTTAAATTCGGGACCTCGGGATTTTTGTTTTTTTAAGTCCGGGATTTCGGGATCAGGACCCCTCCTATCCCCTCTCTTGATATGGTTATATTTATAAATTTACTGTTTACAAATTTTTGAATTTTTTGAAATACTAAGGCTTTTCTACCTCCGGCATACATTTGTAGATCACCTTAGCTGTATTTGGCAAAACTTTTAGGAATTTTGGTTCTCAATGCTCTTCAACTTCATACTTTATTTGGCCATTTTAACTTTTTTGGATTCGAGCGTCACTGATGAGTCTTTCGAGACGAAACGTGCGTCTGGCGTATACTAAATTTAGTCCTGGTATCTATGATGAGTTTATTTATTTACATGGTTTTGAAGCCATTGGGAATTTTAATGTAAACAGACAGGGTCAGCAGCTTTAGTATGGAACAACATGGTACATTCAGTGACTGAGAAACAATTATGAGTAACCAATCTTGACAATACACGGTAATAAAAAAAAGAAAAAAAAATGTCCTTAAGGTGAATCATTAACCACCATTGCAGGATAATATAGTAACTTTTGGCAGTTTGCGATGAGCTCATTCATTTTGTTAGTTCAATAATTGTATTTTTTCCTCCCTAATTTAATCTGTTGTGGCTCATTATTAAAGTAAAGTTATAAGTCTACTGGTGTAGTGTAAGGCGACTTAGAGAAGTACCAATAAAGATGTGGATGCTGGTTTAAATGAACAATAGAAAGTAGCAATTTATATGCTGAGTATAAACCAATTGTCACAGTAGCATTGATATTTTGTGTCACATGAAATGTTTTTAGATTTTAGTATGTATATGCCACAGTACATTAACTTTAACAGTATTGTACATAGATTAGTGCATTATTGTCGTAATAAAATGTGTGCTTTCAATGGTGTCCAAATGTATATAGTATGGTGATGGAACAGTTCCCTGCACATGTATAATAGTGAATTAGGCATTAAATTACTTCAAAGCTACTTGTGCTTTAAATTCAGCACCCAGTTCGGAAAGCATCCTTGGCTAATAATTGGATGAGATTGGATGAGACAAACTGTCGCTGTAATAGATTTTAACTTGGTGGTGGGTAGGCCAGGCATAGTATTGTGGTGTTGCCAAATGAAACTTTTACCAACAGATCAGCCATAAGATTTTTGTATATTTGTAATATTAAATGTGCAATATTGTCAATAGGCATCTTTCATTTATGTTATTTGAAAAGTCTTCAGTTGAATACTCCATTGTACTCGTACATCAATATTTAAGTGCTTCCTATATATTTTGCAAATGACCATTGCATAAACTTAAATGGGATATTAGTTTTTAATTCTTGTTTGTTTTTATTTTAGTTCTAGGACCAATAGATCCCAGCTCAGCGGGACTGGTTCTTCCACATGAACATCTCTCTATTGCTGCTGGGGCTTTAGGTGTCAAAAATAAAGATGAGCGATTTAAGGATTATGAGAATGCAGCTGTTGCCATGGATACCTTGTGGTGGATAAATCAGAATCCGTATGGATATTAAGGTTTCACCCTATTATTAATCAGATGTGAACATGATGAAGGTTAGGGTAATTGGAAATGTAATAATTGCATGAATTGGAAAATGAATGTTTAATGTTTTACTGAAGTTGAAAATATTTACCTGCATTTTTTATGTATTTTTTTTCATATATTCTATGCATTTCAAATTAAATTAGCAAGAACAAACCATAGGAAACCACATGCAACAGTAAGACTAATATAAATGTATTTTGTTTCTGATCTTCAACATTGTTCAATGAACAAGAAAGACTTAAAAGACAGAAAATATGCACCATAAAAACTTTTGATGAACATAAATTTTTCTGTAATAAATCTACTACTTCTATCTTTTTTTATTAGTTTTGCATGATAATCTCCATCAACCTTCATGGATTCATTTATTCTGGTGCTGTAAAGATTTCCCTAATATTCTGTAACCTCTCTTCCTTTATCCTAAGCAATATTAATCAACCTCAATATGCTTTAATATATTTTAAAAGATTACATTGTATATAAGCTTTTACTGAAAGTTTAGATATAAAATTAAGAATAGAAATGAAGAATTTGTTAAACAGACAACAACTTGACATAGGGCAGAAAACAGCCTAAGGCCACCGATAGGTCTTCAACACAGTGAGAAAATACTTGATATACATGGATGAACACAAAGAACCAACATACGTGTCAAACTTATTGAAACAAAGATAAGAAAAATGTCAATGTAATTTACAATTAACTATATATGAGCTTACAAGGGCAAATATCTCATAGATTTTTCTTGCTTAACATTAGACATCTGTCTTATTTCTTTTGTCCTGCACCAACTTTTTCCAAAACAAATTCTATTAAGAGTCTTAATTTCAAGTGTGCAATATTCATGCCATACAGATCTAGAGTTACTGTAGAAAAAAAAGGAAAAAAGTACACAGATTGGTTGGTGGCATTATATTATATGTTGACTGCCTACATTATCTGGTGATCATGGCCATTTAGGAAAGAATGTATGAGTATTGGGTAGAAAGGAAGTGAATGAGTGATGTATGTGAAAACACTAATTAGAATAAGGAATGCTCAAATAAAGACAGATGCCACATATTCAAGGAACTCTGTTTTAATGTTCCTGGAAAAATGACAACCAAAATTTCATGGGTTGGACAAATTAATTTTTGTGATTGAATAATACAAGCAAGGTAATCAAGTTTGCTCCTAATGTCTATTCATTTAATGTTTTATAGATATAGTAATATCCCTAATTTACAACAGTGTGAGGAACATGAGGCTGTCATAGAAGAATTAAAGTTTTTTAAGGTAAAGTACAATTATAATGTGTGGTAACTGTATCATTTTAGCCAACACTTGTCATTTCTGTCTAACAAAAGGAAAAAAATACATGTGGTATGAATGCTTATGTCCTTCAACAATGAGCATATACTTTTACAGGTCAGTGAATTAAAAAGGCCACAGCAAACAATTCAAAAAGAAAACAAACATTGATTTATGCTTGAAAAAAAAGCTAAACAAAAACATATGGTAAACAGCAACTTATTACTACCGCTTAATAACAGGCTTCCAACTTGGGAAATGCATAAACAGAAAGTGACAGGCATTAATATATTTGTCATGATTATGGCCACTATAATCATATTTTAATTTATCATGTGTGTGGCAGCTATCAACATATTTTTTATGGTTGTGTCCTTTAAATATTTTTGTCATGTGTGTGGCTGCTATAAACATATTTCTAAGTGCTCAACCATTCCCTAACCTGTGAAATTGTTTTATCAGCACAATATAAGAATAAACTGTAAAATTAATTTTAAAAGATTTGATTCATCAGATTGGCATGGTGACACAAAGTACAAAACACAACTAACAAAATGACAAAATAAATAAAGTGATGATCTTAGAGTACTCACACTTTCTGGACATAAATATCAATCGGTACACATCATACAGATTTAGTATAAAAAAAAATGTCAAAAACTGAGAAAAGTAAGACCTACTGCTAAAAACATCGTCATATTGCAGTACCATACCTGTTCATAACTGCATAGCAAACATACATATTCAATTGCATATTCATATTATTGAAAAACTGTGACACAGTTTTTTTGCTACCTTGATGATTGATAGTATGCATTTTATTTTACAGAAGTATGGAGGTGGTACAATGGTAGACAATACTAATCTTGGTATAAGCAGAGATATAAACTTTCTGAAACAGGCTTCAGAGAAAACAGGTGTCAACATAGTAGCTGGAACAGGTATAGTATTGACAATACTTATCTTGGTATAAACAGAGATATAAACTTTCTGAAACAAGCTTCAGACAGTGACAAATTGTAAGTAGTTCAGAATTCACATTTAAACACAAAGAATGGAATCTGACTGTAGCCTTATTTTAAACTATCCATTTACTCTGCCATTTTCAAATCATTTTTCTGTTGTGACAAGGCATGTTATATGCTGGTGTCCGATGCAAGGTCAAAAGTCTTTCTAAAATTTGGCAAGCTCTAAACTGCACCAAGTCTATAAAAAAGGGAACAAGTTTAACAGAACTGCCAGTAACACCTATTTTCTAATTGATGAATATGTAACACCTTTTATGTTAAATTCTGTACAAACCAAAACATGTTTTTCTGTGCAAAGAAGATTACTTTTCTATGAAAAAACATTCAGACTGGTTGTGTTTGTAGATGTAGAAATTTGATTATTTGACTAGGTAAATAGTAATTATAGATTATCAATGGGTTTTTTACAAGAGTGTGTTTCTCAGCTATAATCTCAACAAAATGACAGCCCTGATGAGATGTATATAAGAAGCATCCTCGAATTTGAAAGACCATTGATAATTTGTTTATTACTATTTTCCTCTAAAAACAATATTGTGAAAATATATATGTGAGAAGTTGTCTTTCTTATTTTTAGGTTATTATGTAGAAAGTTCCAGACCAGAAACAGTTAAGTTAACAGTAGAAGAAATGGCAGCACATATGAAGGGAGAGTTACAAGATGGTTGTGATGGTTCTACCGGTAGTATCAAATGTGGGGTGATAGGAGAGGTTGGGTGTAGTTGGCCACTTTTACGTAAGTTGTTGGATGAGTAATTTATATTAGATCTGAGTATGAAATGTATTACAAGAATGATTAAATGTGTTTGGTTTCTCAATATAAATCACAGAGAAAAAATAAACTGTTAGAATTTATCCTTTATATCAAATTAAATATTGCATGATTGTGAATAGTTATACAGATTATCAGCTGGTATTTATGATACATTGTCCCATGTTTCCTTTAAATATCTGCCACTGGACTTTGAGGAATAAGCAGCCATTAATGCATACATGTATATGTATTTGTAGCTTGCTGAGTCAATGTTGATAAAACCTTATCATATGTTTTATACTATGCTGTATTTCTAAATCCCTCTCCATGTCTTTATACTGTTATGTAAACACTATCATATAAAAATGAGGAGATATGGTATGATTGCCAATGAAACAACTATCTACTATATAATAGAAGTGATATTCAGCAATTATAGGTGATTGTATGGCCTTCAACAATGAGAAGCTTTAAAGCTTAATTCAGGTATAAAAGTCACCATCATGAAAAATGTGAAACAAATTCAGATGAGAAAATTTATTCCATTCCAGGAATTACAGAGTGAAAATGATTTTAATTGCAATGAAAATTGGTCCTAAAACAACAACAATTATTAATATGGTACATGTATTATACAAAACATTATAATCCGAAAAAGCTCCGAAAACTTCTGACGTAGAAAGTACTTTATCATTTTCTTTTCAGCGAGTGAGAAACGTGCATTACAAGCAGCAGCACAAGTAAATGTTGATATTGGTTGTCCAGTAATTATACATCCTGGCCGTGATGACAAGGCTCCACAAGAGATCGTTAGAGTGTACCAGGAGGCTGGAGGGAAAGTAGACAAACTTATCATGTCACACCTTGACAGTATGTTCTTACTTACCTACTATTTAGATATAAGAAGATGTGATATGGGTGCCAATGAGATAACTCTTCATTTAAGTTTATTTATATGTATGTGTACTTTTAACATATGGCCTTGACCTGGAGCTATCTAGATTTTTGAAAAGTTGCTGAATAAGCTTTAATGTTTCTACTTGAATGTCAACCAATTCCCTTCAAAATTACCTTTTTTTCAGATATGGGTTTAAATTTTACCTTCCATCTGCATAAGAATTAATTGTTATATGTTGATGGAAAATGCCTGAATTTTTAAATCACTATCAAAGAGCTAACCTCTGAGAATAATGAAACAGTATAACCAAAAAAAACTAGACTTGAATCAGAGACTAGTAAATTAGCCATTGAATGGTAATGGTTAAAAAATACAGAAAAATGATTGCTTTTAAGCAAATATTGCTTTAATTACATCATCTGCTTTATCTTTTTCTTCATCTAGGAACTTTTCTGAGTGAAGATAAATTAGTTAAATTTGCAGCTCTTGGTTGTTATTGTGAGTTTGATCTTTTTGGTATTGAGTTAACTCATTATCAACAAAAAGAGTCAGTGGATATGCCTGGTGATGCAACTAGAATCAAGTCAATAAAGTCACTCATCAATAGTGGGTATGAAGACAAAATTACCATCTCTCAGGACATCCACACAAAACATAGAATGGTAAGTTATCATTAGACAACGTAACACTCAGGACATCCACACAAAACATAGAAAAGTAAGTTATCATAAGACAACGTAACATTGGGAGTTAGTAAGTGTATCATATATGAACAAGATAGCATGTAGCTTGAAAATGAAGCAGCCTTAATTAAACTTCTTCAAAAGTTGTATCCATTTGTTTGACATAATTACCAACAACAATACATTTAAAAGTATTCGAGAAATTATACCAAAAGGGCAATGACAATCAGAAGTACAGAAACCACTATAGCCTAATAGAAAATGATGAAAAAATATGTAGACTTACAACACCAAATGTAAGGGTGTCACTCACTGATTTAGAGTTTGGTACACTGGTGGTACTTGTCTTGTAACACATTGCATGCAAAAATATGTTGATAAGTCACATCTGATAATTTTACAATTGAAAGAAAAGTGGATGGTAGTTCTATCGTAAAGTTTAGTTCTCCATCAACCCTCCTCATGCATTACTGTATCATAAAAATATCATCAACTGTAGATATATGAGCCTTCTACCTCAGTTTTTGTTTTGCTTGACGGAGTCAAAAAGCAAGACATAGGTATGCTGTTTCCAACGGCGGCGGCGTTAACAATGTATAAGTTTGTGATTACCTCACCTCACCTATCCTCTTCATGCCAGTTGGCATTTAAGGCCCTGATACATTCTTTCCATTTTACACGGTCTTTGTTCAAGCTTTTATGTGAAGGTTTTCGTTGGATATTTTATCAGGCCATCTTATTTTCAGTATCTGTCTTAAACATCTGTTTTTGAAGGTGTTCAATTTCTTCTTGTCTTGTTCGGTTGTTTTCCAGGTTTCACAATCCTCTAGGTCGTTCTCATTTAACTTCACTGGATTGTTATTTGTGGTGTTCATCCGCATTACTTTTGTTTTAGAGATGTTAATCTTAAGTCTTATTTTGCTGGCATTCTCTTGAAGTTTATCTGTTTTCAGTTGTACATTGTATTTCTAATTATCAAACATAAATTGGACGAGTAAATCCCTCTAATCATATTACAGTTCTCAGTGTAATCTAGGTAATAAAAGTAAGCCACAATAACAATCCATCTTCAGCCATAAAAGAGAGGTAGAGCAAATAGGTTAAAACCCCCCTTTCTAATTTCTAAGTTGGATCTGTGCCCAAATTTTCTCTGATAATATCTTTCCATCAGTAGTCTATTCATAGACTGAAAAATATATGTTTCATGTAATAAATAATTGTAGCCGCCAATACTGCAATTAATACGTTTCCTCACTAGACATCTGACAAATATTTACTAGTTTGTTCCTGTAAATCGCTTTATCCCTGGGAAAGTTGGAATACTATATATTGTTCAGAACAAAAACATCTTAAAGGGGATATTCAAAAATTGAGTTTCAGACCCTCTAAGATTCAAAATGCAACACAAAATATATGAACTATAATGCTTTAATGCATATAAAGACTAAATTTCCTTTTGGATATTTAAACCTTCATCATGTAAAGACCAAAAATGTTCAGAAAGCCAAAAAAAAAAACCCAAAAAACTGAGTATGTGTTGGAATTTGGAAGACAGTAGTGCTAGGTCGTCAGCAAAATCAAGGTCTTCTAGTTTGGTGGTAAATATCCATCTGATTCGTGTTTCATGATCTTTAATCGTTTGTTTCATGACATAGTCAATGGCTAATAGAAATAAGAAACCAGACATCACACATCCTTGTTTTACTCCCGTTTTTACTTTAAACCATTCCGATTGTATTCCTTCGTCTATGACTGCACACTCAAATGAGTCGTGATTAGGTCTTGATTATGGTGAACCACTAGTGGTAAGTCATAGATATTTGGTATGCAGCTGTATTAGTATTGGCACAACTCATTACCATGGAGATTATTTGTCTCCGCTCCCTCAGTTATGGTCTATTGACTTTGAAACTTTTGTTTAGTTTTCATGTATTAGTTTGTGATTAGGTCAGTTTATGGGGAACCACTATTGGTAAGTTAATGATAATTAATATGCAGTTATATAAGCATTGGCATGTCTCATTTCCATGGAAATTATTTGGCCCCACCCCCTCAGTCACGGTAATTGACTTTTTGAAACATTTGCTTAGTTTTCATGTATTAGTTTGTGATAAGGTGGATTTATGGAGAACCACTAGTGGTAGGTGGATGATATTTGGTATGCAGTTGTATTAGTATTGGAACATCTCATTGCCATGGAGTTTTTTTGTGCCAGCCCCTAAAGTTATGATTTATTGACTTTGAAATTTTTCTTAGTTTACATGTATTGGTTTATGTTTAGGTTTGTTTAAAGGTAACTACTTATGATAAGTCAATGGTTTTTGGTATGCAGTTGTATTAGCATTATTGGCACATCTCATTTCCATGGAAATTGTTTAGCCATGTACCTTCAGTCATGATTCATTTACTTTGAATATTTGCAAAACTTACATGTTAAAGTGTTGCTTTTTTAATTTCAACATTTGTATTATTGAAATTACAAAAAATTTCGACGTTATTAGATGATGAATAGTATGCTTTCAGAGAATATAAAGAAAATTTGGGGCTATGACTTGGGTTTTTCTTCTTCTTGTTTTTTTTGCTGCCAAACAATATAGGTAAACTTTCTGAATTACCTCCCCTATGTTGATAAAGTAATTAAATTTGAAGGTGAAAACTAAAATAGATAAAGAGAAACTGTGAGCAAAAAAAAGTTCAATAAGACAAAATTTATAGATTGGTCAACACAGCTGGAATTGTCGGTCAACTCCTTAAAGGGATTTTTACCCTTTGATAATGATTTTAAAGTTTAGAGCAAAAATTATTGGAGATGGAGTTCAAAGTGAAAATGTCAGAACTACAAAATCAACAAAAAAGAGACTTTAGTCATTGATTATGTTCTAGTCTTGGAGATGTGCAGTGATTCCTGTAACCAACACAGGGTCTTTAGAGCCTCTAGTATAATGAGAATCCATATAAAGTTTTCTTAACATTTGTTTAATATCTGATAGTAAGTTATAAATCAAAGAATATGTTATCCAATGAAAAAGAAAAACAAGGAAATAAAAATAAAAAAAAAAAACAGAAGACAAGAGGTGAAACATGCTTCAGTTAATAAAATGAAAGCAAATCATTTCAGGGAAAGCCTCCATAAATTAAAAGATTTGTTTTGCTAATTTCTTTTTTTATTTCAGATGAAATATGGTGGTCATGGATTTTCACACATTCTACTAAACATTATCCCAAAGATGTTAAAGAGAGGCATATCACAGGAACAGATAGATAAAATAACAAAAGTCAATCCACAAAAATGGCTGGCATATTGAAAAAAAAAAAAAAGGCTAGGAGTACAGTTCATTAGAAATGATTCTATACTAAGAATTTTATATTAATCAGACATGGAAATAATCAAATAAAGTAATTCAAGTTAAACTTATGAATCATTTTAAAAGTCTAAGCTCTATAAATACTCAAAAACAAATATCACTTCCAGATGCATTTTCTACAATACAAAAACTGTCAAATGAAAGGTGCTCTACCACCAGCCCAGTAGTATACACTTCTGTGTTTACATGAATATCAATAATGTGGTCATTTTTATAAATTTCCTGTTTACAAAACTATGAATTTTTCGAAAAACTAAGGATTTTCTTATCCCAGGCTTAGATTACCTTAGCCGTATTTGGCACAACTTTTTGGAATTTTGGATCCTCAATGCTCTTCAACTTTGTACTTGTTTGGCTTTGCAAATATTTTGATATGAGTGTCACTGATGAGTCTTATGTAGACGAAACGTGCGTCTGGCATACAAAATTATAACCCTGGTACCTTTGATAACTCTACCATAGGAATTACTTTCATTTAAATTTCCAATCATAGAATTTTAAATAGAATTCTTGTAGGATTAGTTTTCATTCTAGTCACATTACCTTATTGACATCTATTTAACTTGTAAAAAGTTTGGATTTCAAATTAATTGTAAAGAGATCTTTTGTTATAACAAGAATGTGTCCTCAGTAAACGAATGCCCCACTCGCACTATCATTTTCTATGTTCATTGGACCGTGAAATTGGAGTAAAATCTCTAATTTGGCATTAAAATTAGAAAGATCATATCACAGGGAACATGTGTACCAAGTTTGAAGTCGATTGGACTTCAACTTCATCAAAAACTACCTTGACCAAAAACTTTAACCTGAGGCGGGACAGACGGACGGACGAACTAACGGACGGACAGACGAACGAACGAACGGACGAACGGACGCACAGACCAGAAAACATAATGCCCCTCTACTATCGTAGGTGGGGCATAAAAATAAAAATTCTACAAAATAAAATAAAATAAAAAACATGTTATATTTCTTATTTTTGAATAATTTATTTTATAAAGATGTAAAGAACAGTTTAAGAAAAATGATTTAATCAATACTGAAAAAGATTAAACTGTATGTTATATGCATTTTGTATTAAATTTTGTCTATAAAATATTCAGAACTAACGAGATAAAATGTTTTGTCAGTTTCTTTATTTATGAATAAAAGGAGATGTTGATAAATGAGACAGTAACACACTGACAAAAAAACCAGAGATAAGGGTTGCCACTATGAGACATATTTCAACACTAAACCTATAAATATTTAACACTAAACCTCTTCATATAGGTGGGACATATTTATAATAAACATGATTAAAAATACTTTGTTATATAAAGAATAAGAAGATGTGGTATTATTGTCAAAGAGACAACACTCTACAATAGATTAAATGACAAACCAAAATATTATTTACAGCAAAAAATGACAACCACTGAACTAGAGGCTTCTAACCTGGGACAGACACATACATAATGTTGTGGGATTTAACTATTTTTATGGTGTGCCATCCCTCCTCCTAACATGGGACAGAGGTGTAATAGTACAACATAAGATAATACTATAAAAATCAGTTGGAAATGGCTTTACTCATTAGATCGAAACAAAGCAGAAATACATGTGACAAAAACATAGAGTAGACATGACCAGGTACTTGTACATCCCAACAACAAAAAGACACTTAAGTACAGATCTGAGAATGATCACAGTTACATACAGCAAGTTGAAGCCAATAACAGCTAATAAAAAAATCATGCATCTAAGACTAAAACATCAATCAGTAGATATCCAACATCCAATTGATTTAGTGTAAAGATATCATTAACAGGAAATACTTTGTTATTAACAAGTTTTATCATACAAGCATATTGCAGTACAAGTTTAAAGTTGATGCCCATTTAAAAGTAGAAAAAGAATGATGAAAAACATATGAAAATGACTGTTGTAAGAATATTGTTGTAGGGAGTTAATTTTTTTAGGCAATGCCTAATTCATATTGTATAGACACCCTGCATAAGGGTAAAAAATATATTACTAAATGTAAGTAAAGAAAATAATAATCAGAATTAGAGAGGAAAGAGACTGAAAGAGAAAATAAGAATAGCTAATGCCACAAGGAAGCTGTTTTGTGATTACAAAGATCTTGTATGTTGTATTGTTGTTCTGCTGAGAAAGTCCGTACTTTTTGGAAAATCTTTTTGATTTCCAAGGGATGTCTCACTGTAGTACCATAGGGGCCATGTAAAGTTGACACTAGAGCATTCTTTCTTCACATTAGTTTATTCCTAATTACTTCCAAAAGCTTGCTAGTGGATATAGACAAATCACTTTGAAACTCGACATATACCCTCACAACACTTATTAAAAAGGAAATCCTAGGTCTGTGATATGTTCCTTTGGAATTTCAACCAAAGATGACGAACTGGATCTTGCATCACTGTATTAGATACATATACTACTAAATGTAAGTAAAGAAAATAATAATCAGAATTAGAGAGGAAAGAGACTGAAAGAGAAAATAAGAATAGCTAATGCCACAAGGAAGCTGTTTTGTGATTACAAAGATCTTGTATGTTGTATTGTTGTTCTGCTGAGAAAGTCCGTACGTAGATTAGATTAATAAAATTCTTATACTAAAGTATTCTTACAAACAACGGTATATTGCTGGGTCTTCCAAGTGCTCCACGAATTATTATCATCTATTTTATCAGCTATCAAAGCGGGGCTTTAAAGTTACTGTGAAACTGTTTATCTAGAGGTGGCGTGAATCAGATGTGGATACTAAAAAAATCTAAATATCTTTTAAGAGTACATACAATCTAAGACTCTTTCTTCTTGCAATAGTATTAAAAACATTTGACTTTTCTACACTTTACACAAGTATTCCCCATTCCAAACTAAAAGACAAATCGAAAGAGTTGGTATTGCTTTGTTTCATAAAAAATGAATGGCCAATATACAAGTACCCTGTCTTGGGGATGGTAGGGATAAATCTTACTTTGTAAAGAATACCTCTTATTCAAACAAAAAATTCTCTGAAACTGACATTATACAATACAATACAATACAATACAATATTTTTATTTTCCAAATTAAAGGGCCCATTAAGAGCATAACATTAATTACAACATGACATAAACATTACAGAGTGATTAAAGAAACATAAAATAATAATTGAAATTCAAATGCATGAAGAAAGGATCAGTGGTCAAGGGGAGATAATTTTGATATTATTTTAGAGTATCTAACTAATTTTCTGATTTTCTTAGTTGCAGGCCTTTATCCAGGTATGCACATAAAATAGATAGAAATCTGCTATCTTCATTAATCATGATCCATGAAAAAAGATCATTTATATTTAAACTATCTAAACTGGGGTATTTTTTTATATAATCAGTGATATCTCTTCTGAGGTTATTGTAAATAGGGCATTCCAGAAGAAAGTGCATTTCATTTTCAATACAATTTGTATTACAATATAAACATATCCTCTCATGTCGAGGTAATATTTCATATTTACCACATACATTGGTAATTCGTTCATGTCTGCCAGTTTCTATTCTTAAACAGTGATTGCTAAGTCTGTATTTTGTTAATAAATGTTTTTGTGGGCTTAAATCTAAATAATTTTCATAGTCAAATGACTTTTTGAATGAAAAATAAGTGTCCAATTTGCCTTGATTCTGTAAATAAAAATCTCGCATTTTCTCCCAATCATTTTGAAAATTGATTTGAGCTGTTTTTTCAATAAGTTTTTAAATTTATTTTTTCCTAGATTTTTACATATATTTAGGTCAATACCCAATTTTTCACTGTAGAAAATGATATTAGAGAGCCATGAATTATTGGAACTGGTTTGACCTTTACTTTCTATCATTTTTAACTCAGCATAAGCATTTTTCAATAAATCAGATGGAGAATTCTCTAGTCTATGCCAATACATAAACATATGTGTTAGCAAATTTATATAAAGAGGATATCTACCCAATTCAGACAGGACTGCTACATTTGTGCACATCTTTGTAACACCAATAATATACTTACAAAATTTTAAATTTAGCTTCTCAAACTCCCAATCTTTAAATATGTCATAAAGGGACAAATTTTTCCTTTTAGAAGTAATGTTAATAACACCCCAATTTTCACAACCATAAGTTACAATTGGCTGTATACAGTGATCAAATAAATGCAAAAGAGTTTTAATAGGAGGATTAGATGATTTCAAATCTTTATAAAGTTTAAAACTGGCCTTTTGACCTTTTTGGAATAATCGTTTCCTGGCTTCATTAAAGTTTCCAGTATTTTGGATGACTATGCCAAGATATTTGTATTGTTTAACACATTCAATAGAATTATTTCCTACATTAAAATTTTCATTAAGGAGTCTACCACTCCTATTGAATATTATAATCTTGGTTTTCTTCACATTTATTTCCATACACCAATCTTTGCAGAATGTGCACAAAGTATCAAGTCTGACATTAGCTAGATGCTTGATATCTTGATTGACAACATATTTGTTACGTTTGGAGGTCGTGTTTATCAACAAACATTCGGCATTCCCATGGGCACCAATTGTGCCCATCTTTTTGCCGACTTGTTTCTTTATTATTACGAGGCTGACTTCATACAGGAACTTATTAGGAAGAAATAAAAGAAGTTAGCAAAATCCTTTCACTTTACTTTCCGCTAAATAGATAACGTTCTCTCACTAAATAATTAAAAATTTTGTGACAATGACGAACGCATCTATCCCATCGAACTAAAGATAAATGATACAACCAGATACAGCTAAGTTTTCCTCATATCTTGACTTACATCTAGAAATTAACAATTAGGGTCGGTTGAAAACAAACTTTACGACAAAAGAGATGATTTCAGCTTTCCAATTGCGAACTTTCCATTTATGTAGCAACACACAAGTAACGCCTGCATACGGAGTATATATATCCCAATTGATACGGTATTCCCGGGCCTTTATTTCCTATCATGATTCCTTGATAGAGGGATGCTGCTCACAAGGAAGCTATAAAACCTAAAGTTTCAAACGGTGAAGTTGAAATCATCCTTGTGATCATTTTAAGGACGCCAACACGGAGTTAGTTGACCGTTTCACAAATGATATCGGATATGTTTCTTATGTCGTAACTACAATCCTGTTCCCATTTCACGAATATGACCTACCCAATTCTACTATTTACCGGTTTTACATGAGCAACATGGCGGGTGCCAGATTTGGAGCTGGATCTGCCTTACCCTTCCGGAGCACCTGATATCCCAGGTTTTGGTGGAGTTTGTGTTGCTTAATTAGTCTTTAGTTTTCTATGTTGTGTCTAGTGTACCAATATTTTTCTGTTTTTCTTTCTTTTAGTCATGACATTGTCAGTTTATTTTCGATTTATGAGTTTCACTGTCCCTCTGGTATTTTTCGCCCCTCTTTTCAAATATCGGAAATACAATCCCATCCCCTTTCCCTCAAATGTTACCTTTCGAAGTAGACTTATTACCGGGTTTGTACTAACATGAGAAACACGATGGTGCCACATGTTGAGCAGGATCTGCTTAATTATCTTTCCGGGACACCTGTTATCGTCTACAGGTTTTGGTGAATCCGAGTTTTCTATGTTGTGTTTTGTTTAATATTGTTTGTTCGTTTCTCATAAGGCAGCAACCATTTGATTTTCTGGGGGGGGGGGGGGGGGGGGGGGGGGGGCTATGGGTTTTTTTTCTTGACAAATTATTTTTTTCGCGATAAGTCGAAAACAATTTTTTTCTTTCAATTTTAGCATTACATTTAGTGGCAGCTGAGGGTGAAACAAACAATTTTTTTTTCTCAGAATCAAAAACAAATTATTTTTTTCTCCAAAAACTGGAAACAAACTTTTTTTTCCAAAAAAAACCATAGCCCCCACCAGAAAATCAAATGGTTGCTGCCTAATCGTTTTGGCAATGACGTTGTCAGTTTATTGGTGACTTATGAGTTTGAATGTCCCTTTGGTATCTTTCGCCTCTCTTGTCAGAGTATAAAACACTAAAATTTGTTGTAATGATAGTCGAATGCTTCAGGTCTGATTATTGTTCTTCTAGAATGGGAAGAATTTACAGTCCATACTGAAGAAATTAACAACACACTATCCTCTATGTAAGTTGATAACACGAACTCAGCGAAGTCTTCTACCTTCATATCACTATGCATATCGGAAATCATATCTTCAGCAAAGAGATTCTGGTCCCGAAAACATAGATCTGAATAAAAATAAAAATAATTAATAGATTACTCTAGATCACGAAGCTTTTAAAACTTGTCGTGTGTGTTCATGTGACATTATGCCACAGATTATATATGTCTCTGGTAGATTTTTTAATCAGAATTCTAGAGCTTCAAAGGAAGGGAATATTGAAAATTTAATAGTAAATTACTACAGTAAAATAATTTTGAAAAAATTATAACCGAGTATAAAAAAAATGTTTTTACTTTCTATCAAGCATAAAAGATCGAGAAGTAAAATATCGTACATATGCACTTCATTTTTCATTAAATCATACAAATAAGACATTTATCAATTAAAATACTTCACGGCCGACACTCGGCTAACCGAGAGATAGGTCGGTTAATCTATATTGAGTATGCGGCTATATCGGCGCGGTTGGTCTGTTAATCGGGTTGGTTATACGTCTGTTAAGAGTAAAACGCACAATTTTAATATTAAAATCTATTTAATATACAGATTTTAGGTACATTATAAGAATCAAATCAAAAAAAGAAAAGTGTCTGACAAAATGATATATATCATAGAACATTTTCCAACTGTAAAAACATTTCATAGTCTGCGCAGTTTTCAGTAAAACTAAAAGGCGTCGCGCAAGTATGTAGTATTTATGCGTATACGCATAGCAATTTTTGTAATGAAAGGCGAAAAAAACAATTTTAGATATCATTTAAAGGACACAAAATCGTACTTTGGTTCTAAAATATAAATTGAAATTAGTAAATATTTCATAATTGTAATATAACGTGAGTAATACCACGTTTTAGTGAACATTATGGGAATAAAGTCTGTTAATGGGTTGGACAATTGAAATTGTGTCAGTTAAGAGTTATTTAGCCACGACAATAGTTGTGCTACCTTTATATTTTCCCTTTGAAACAGATAAGAATGAGATGCTCTTGAGTAAAAAAAAATGACAATACGCTGCAACAGTATCCTTCTAGTAAGAACATCTTTATTTTGGCTTCCTTTGCATTTTATTAAGGGGTGTGTCACTTCAACATATGGATATGGATTGCCTGCTGGAATATGCATGAATCTATTGTTAACGTTTTCTTCAGCCTTAATTTTTGTGTCTGTTCAAAGTAGCACGTTCTCAAATCCGTCCGAAAGTGTCTTTCTAATACAACACAGGGTACATATAACGTGTTGTCGTTCTCATATGCACATGATATTTGTCACTGGACGTACATTAAACTCTAAATCGTCAACATCATTCGATTGGTTCTTTTCCCAGTTCTATTACTGAATCATCTGTTGTTTACAAATCAGTCTAAAGAAGTAAATGGAAAGGAGCGAATGCAGCTACATTTGGTTATCTTAAGTTTTAATTCATTTTATTCCGTTTAGTTCCTTTCTACATAAGTGCAGAGGAGAACTGCAGTTGTCCGCATGTAAACTTTTAGCATTTATTACCAATATGAGTACATAGCAATCCGTTACTGTTTAGTCCCTAGTGTTGACAGTGGGTTACTTGCCATTAATTTTTATACCCCTTCCAAATTTAATTCTCCATGTTTAATGCCTCAAATCGCAAGAAGGGGGGATGAAATTACACTGTAAAAAAATTTGGGACCAGAATTTTAAAGGAAAGTAGTGATTTGGTCCAGCTGAAAAAGGTTGAAAATTAGCACTTCGGAAGCTGTCATTAGATTTCAAGACGCCCTAAACATAAAATTGTCCATATTTTGAGTTAGAGCCGATGAAGTTTTCTATAATTTTGATATAATTTGTCCCAAAAGTAGTACAACACACTGTAAAAGTTTCTCTGAGAAAGCGCAGGTGGGATTTTTTTTTATTTTCATTTATGTTCTAAAAGAAATGCACTACGAAATAATTGTGTTCTCGGACCTGTTTCATGTCTTTATTCTCAAACAGTTATTATTTTTTTCTATCTTTTTTTTATTAATGCATCACTTCCTACTGTCCTTATCTATTATTCTATATATTCTGTGTTTCCATCTAGATTCTCGTGTATACAATGAGGGTCCGGATTGGGGGTGTTGTTTATTTCTATATTCTTTAAATTGTCTGTTACTTTTCTCTACATTTTATTTTATCTTACTCATTATTATTTCTTTATTCTTTATATATTCTAGCATCCCAATATATTTTACTTACTGATGTTTGGTTACATTACGACGTGTATCTCTGATTTATATACTGGTTAATACCAATTTAGATACAAATTAGTGTCATTCATGACAACCTAAACAGAATCCACATGATCTATGCGACCATTCTTGGATGAAATCAATGGATGTATAGATTATAACATGCCCTTTTCTATATTAGCCCTGGTATCATCCCGAGACTCCCATATCGGCCTCGAGGCTTTAGCCGAGGGCCGATATGGGTCGGGGGATGATACCAGGGCAAATATGGAAAAACATGTTATAATCTTTAAGCTATTTATCACATATTTAAGTGTTGCAGAAAAGAGGGAAAAAAAGTTCAATTATAACAATTTAATGAAACATAACAGGTAAATCTTTAAAATTTATCCGTATCCGTAACAAATATGTGATAAGATATAAATAACACATAGCTGAGAGGGTGATAGAGCAGACTGGGTCCCGAGAAAACATTGTCAACCGCGGCGAAGGGATACCGATCTGCTCTATCACCCTCTCATCTATGTGATATTTGATTTATTATAATGAATGTCCTATCATCATTTTCTTTAACAGATGAGTTTTATTATAAAGTATTTTCTATGTAGTCGGGTACTTGACAGCGTAACGGGTATTTGAAAAATCATCAGAAGTGAAGTAAATAGACAATAGTAGTGCATTGACTTGACATATAAACGATACAAGGAATAGGCCCGAAACAGGAAAAAACTCTGCTATCAAGAAAAAATTGAAATATTTTCAATTGTTGTTATTTTGTTATTGTTATTTATTTTATTTAAATTTTGGGAAAATACCCCTTTCAAAAGGCCTCATATCTGGCTGAGAAATATACATCACAATGAACATGATGAAATGTACATCACCAGTTGAAACCCATCGATGGTGAACGAATGCGTTTAATATCAACAATAAGCATAACACACAATGATTTATAGGTTTTAAAGTAAAAATATTAACAAGTGAAATACGTTTTTCCAACAATTGTAAAAGAAATAAGTTTGAGTCGTTCCACGCTTCGTTGTATAGTAAATTAGAACTTTATGCATTGTCTATAAAATAACTTGATGTAGATTCACTGATTCATTGTCGTTTAAACTGCCGATTTTTGATTGGTCTAGCCGAGAGGGTGACATTCCAAAAAAATTGTCACCCGCTCAGCCATATGATAGAGTAAATTAACACCTTCGTATTAGGCAATCAAAATATGGCATTTTAACATGATGTATAATAATAATTTAATATTACACTTTTTTATATCAGTTTTCAATATTCATGGCCTAAATTCATTGTTCATGTCAGTGTTTCCGTATATATTATGTTTCATTGCTCATGTGTTGTTTCCGTTTATTTTAGCTACTCGTCTTGAGCCTACCCATTTGATCCGATAACACCCCATACAGCAATAAAATTATACTTTATTGCCATTCATAACTCTTAACAGACCAATTAACAGACCGGGTTTTATACATCCGACCCATTAACAGACCAAGTTTTAAATAAAGATTGATTTATGTCACCAAAATACAGATTTGTGTGTAGATTTTTCACACAATGATATCAATTTGGTTGACAAACATAATGCCCGTCTTTGTTCGATGTTGAAAATATCGCATGCAAGTAAATTCAACCAACGTGTCTTTTTGTGTACATTTTGTGTGTGTAAAATGTGTATAAATTTATTGATGAGTAACACGCCTTTTCATTTTATAGATCGTACATCGAAGCTAGAAAAATAATAATTACACCACTGGATTCAGTAGATTGAATTGTTTTGTTAGACATGAATAATTTTTATGATAAACATATATTTAAAAAGTTACACAATGAAACATGCAGAATTTCCAATGGTTTCCTCGATAACACCTGATTAATAGACTTTAGCCAACCCGATTAACAGACCCACCGCCGATATAGCCACGTACTCAATATAGATTAACCGACCAATCTCTCGGTTAGCCGAGTGTCGGCCGTGTACTTGTTACCTTTTTCGTTGTTGTTGGTGTGTATGTATTATATGTGTTGGTGTGTATGTATTATATGTATTAATGCTTGGTCCATTTCTATGTGTGTTAGTTACATTGTAGTGTTGTGTCGTTGTTCTCTTATATTTATGCGTTTCCCTCAGTTTTAGTTTGTTACCCCGATTTTGTTTTTTGTCCATGGATTTATGAGTTTGAACAGCGGTAAACTACTGTTGCCTTTATTTATAATCAAACAGCCACCCGGAAATTTTCAATCTTACAGCTTTTACATTAATGCTAGCAAGACAAATCTTTGTTTGGCTTGCTTGCTTTGTTTGTATCAGTGATTGCTCAAGCATGGTAATTAAGATAGACGGGGCTTCAGCTTGTATACATCATACTTAGATTTTATTGGACGTTATGTCTGAGGTTAAGGACACTTAATTTTAAAACATCACATGACAAATACACTTTTTTTCTTGTATGAGGCTGAGAAACTGGCCTTCAACATTAATTGACTTAATATTGTTTTTATAACATATCAATCTATTAGTTCAGTCTGTTATTTCCATGTCTGTCCTTCGATTATGCAACTCTAGAAAATATTCTAAAAAATGGGAAACAATTGTATTGAAAAGAGAAAATCGAGTGCACCTTTTTTATGTTAGGGTGTGTTTGAGATGAATATTTTGTCTTGAAAATGTACAAAACAAGAGTATTTGATACATCATCTCGCTTCAGACTCTATCATTTTATATAGCAAAGCTACAGGTTGACTTTATAACATAAAAAAAATCACAGTACTAAAAGATGAAATATAGGGGTCAAGTGAAATACCTATCCAATGGATCACAAAATCAGAGTACGTGTGTTCGAATAGCTATTTTACTAAAAGTGCTTGACGACAGTCTTTAAGTTGGATCTCTGAAAAAAAAATTGTCTTCCGTTTCTACGATTGTGAAAATGAACAGATAATTTCGACGAAGTAGAATCCTGTCTGTATTGTATATTTACAGGTAAGGAAACATGTGAGAATATGTGTCATGTGATGTTTTAAAATTTAGTGTCCTTAACCTCCAACATAACGTCCAATAAAAATTAAGTGTGATGTATATAAGCTGAAGCCCCGCCTATCTTAATTACCATGCTTGAGCAAACATTGATACAAACAAAGCAAGTAAGCCAAACAAAGATTTGTCTTGCTAGCATTAATGTAAAAGCTGTAAGTAGCTTTTTTTCGTCAAGTCCTTTGCTGGTGACCGAAAACAAAAATAAAGGGGCATATCATGACCTTTATATGGTTATAACATTTACTCATTTTATATTCTATATTTGAACTGTTTCTTTTGTATTACTTATATATTTTAATCTAGATATAATAAATTATTTTGCCCATAACGGGGTCCTCTACTGGAAATAAAAGAATGTGTCTCTATGTAAGTAAAACTGCTGTTATTGGCATATCATTTGGGATTAGCAAGAACACACTAAGTGAAAATAAGTTAAAATATTAAAGAATTATTGCTTTAAAATTAAAACACAAAACAAAATATCTAAAAAAAGAGATAAGGAATTCGTTGTATCTTTCACCGCATCACTACGGTACATAACTGAGGTCGTAACTCCTATTTGTCATTTCTAGTTATCACATAATAATATATCATAAAAATGCTATATTAAGGTATATATAGGAAAGCAAATGTCTGAGACAAGCCGCGGTGTCTGTGGTTGAAACATGAGAAAACTTGAAGAGCTAGTTTAAACATATTTTATTGTTCAAAAAGGACCGTGAAATGGATAAGACTCAAGTTTTTTCAACTTATTAACATCTTCTCCAAGAAAAAGAGCTGGTAGGCTATACAAGAATTCAAACTTTAATCAAATACTTAACCATCAATGAAAATTATGCACTCAAGTTATTATTATGTTTTTGGTTTTCTGTATGGTGTTTTCATGCTAGTGGACTGTTTGTCGTTTTGTCATAATATGTGTTTTCCACATATTGATGTGGCGTTGTCGGTTTACACTTCAACATAGTGAATTTTGAATGTCCCGATGATTTTCATGTATACATGTAGACCATGTAAATTCAGAGAAAAATACCTATGTCACACTAGCGTAGAAGTAAAACACGAATTTCTGTCGATTCAGTTCCGTCATGTATGAAATTTTATTCTAATTGTGCGCATGCGTGTAAAGTTTTTACAGCGGTACATTTGAATGACAGTTGTTTACAAATATTTTGATTGTTATTGTGGAAAAGGGTGCGTATTTGTGTCAGGAAAACACTCATGCTTTATTTCTTCCTTTAAACTGACTGTAGCTTAAAATCAAAAATAGGCTACAATTTCAAGGTTTTACATCTTCTGCAGAATTTTACACCAAATCTAGCCAATCTAGATGGCAAAAGTCGTTCATTTTCATTAGACATTACTTCTTTTCTACTTCTACCACTAAGTGGCCACCGTCATTTGGTTGACTATCCTGTCACTGTTTGATGTGCGCTTGCAAACTTAACAAGTCCAAAAAAAATAATTTTAACAAAAAGGAAATAATGTGTGCTGTACATCACATTTATATATGGTGCACATAAAAACATGGGACTTGAAATTTAATGTGCATGCAGTAGTCTCTTGAACGAGTCAAGACTTTCTGCAGCGGTCACCGAGGCATTATTCATAAGTATAACTGTTGGAACAATACGGAAGGCAACAAATGTAAAATATTACACTTATCATATGTTATAGCCAATGTAGGCAACTCGTACCAAATGCCTTCTTCTTTTAACCTCTCAAATATTATAAGATCCAGTGGCGGATCCAGAACTTTTCATAAAAAGGGGGCGCTGACTGACCTAAAAGGGGGTGGGGTCTACAATATGACAGTTGTTGTCAATTCGTTTGATGTGTTTTATCATTTGATTTTGCCATTTGATTAGGGATTTTCAGTTTTAATTTTCCTCGGAGTTCAGTGTTTTTGTGATTTTACTTTTTCCCTATATAATCAAACAAAAGGTCTAGAATCACCTATGATATCGGTTCTTCGGTGTCTCCAAAAGTCAAAACGTGACAGAGCTGTAAGACGTAAAGAAACGTAAAAAAAAGATATTGGCTATTACAAAAAAAGTCATATATGTTTCATGTTGTGTTTAGCACTTTGTAAGATTTTTGATATGATGGAGTAAACCTGTCCGATATTACTCCAGTGGCGGATCCAAGGGGGGGGGGGGGGGGGGGGTGGTTCCGGGGTGCGCACCCCCCTTTTATTTTTGCCGATCAATGCATTTGTATCGGGACATATGTTTTGCACCCCCCTTTGCCCTGTTTGCCCTGGGTTAGCACCCCCCTTTCGAAAATTCCTGCATCCGCCCCTGTTACTCTACCAGAGATCAAAATGATGTAGAAGTCAGCATCTTGGGTCAGCGTACTGCCCTCAACAATGAACAAAACTGCACCTTGAGCAATACTTCAAAATGATCAAAGAAAGATATCGGTTAATTTCGGTTGAAGCAGTTAAAATCGCAAAATGTCTAAAATGAATTGGGTACTAAGGTATTCATCCCAAGAAAGAATAATTTATCTTTATTGCCTGGCATTTATTGAAAATGAATGACGGTGTGAAATAAAATCCTCTCACTCTCAGTCTCTGGTTCTCCAATCGTATTAAAATCTTTGTATGAGATTTTGGGGGTTTCAAATGGTCAAACAAAGATTTTCTATGTCTATATTTATATCAAAGTCCTTTAAATGTTCGTTTAACCTAAGGAAAACTGGATGCTAAATTCAATCTGAACTGAACAGAAAACGTTTGCAGTGAAAAAAGCAAATAGAAAATCGACAAAAAGGCGCTCTTTACTCTGTGAGAATCTGCCAACGAGTTTTATTAATGCGTCGATGTCTACGCATATTAAAGCATAACAGATATATTTAAAGTCGGTTATACATATAACTTACTGATGTGACAATGCAATCTATCGCTTGCTAAGAAAAGAAATAAATAAAAAAAATAATAAATGCTAAAATTGGTGTTTGCAGCCAGCATTTTAGTCTTTACTAAACAATTTCGCCTTATTTGGTTTCTTTTTATTGCTGCGTGGATATTTCATCCATTTTAAAAATTTATCTAACTTATGAATTGAAAGGTGTATGTTCGAAAAAGAATTTAATAAAATCACAAAAACAATTATTCATTAGACGTTATATTTACTTTGGTTGGCAAAGGTTTGGTTAAAAC
Organism: Mytilus edulis; assembly: GCF_963676685.1. NCBI lineage: Eukaryota > Metazoa > Mollusca > Bivalvia > Mytilida > Mytilidae > Mytilus > Mytilus edulis. The sequence goes on from NC_092344.1 coordinate 122,495,968, forward strand.
ATCTCTTCCAGTGAAATCGATAAAGAATTTTATATATTAATAGTAATTATAGCCAATCATTATGACTGCTGAGATTTGATTTGATCGCACTTTATGATCAGGTAATAAGAGCTGTAATGAAATATTACCACTTTTCATCTTTTTTTCCCTGACACAACGACAGAATGGTATAACAAACACATAGGAAATCGGCTTTTTATACCAGATAACATTTCTTTCAAAGAGCTGATAATTACAGAAAGTTAATTATGCCACTTTTAACTTGTTTCTTCAATTGACTGTTCTCAAATTGCTTTTACTGATTTGATGGCTAAATAATGCTTCTTATGTGAACAATCGATAAACAAAAGGACGAGCAATCTGGTCATGAATTGAGGCGTTAATCAATGTACAATTACTTGTACATAAATAATTTCATTGTAGATAGCGTGACCTAACACTATACAATTATCACCCAGCATCATCATCATTGTTATTGTTTGGTTGACAGGTGTACAACATGGCAGGACTAACTGCTCAGGGAAGAGATTTGGGAACTAGGGTCTCTAGTTTATTTGAAATACCCGATAAAAGATTGACAGCCATTGGTTCTAGTATAACTTCTTATGCCTGTGATCCAAGACTCTCGGAGGATACAGGAAGACCAGCGAAGAAGGTATGTATGATTCACATTACTCATTTGATTATAGTCTTCTATATTTGACTGGGAAATAAATACTGTTGGGTAGGATAGTGAAAAAAGGGATTTATGTCTTATAAGTATAACATGCTTGTGGTATTCATAAGACGTCTGTTAATTAATTATTTTTTTTTATCTTTGAAACATATATATTTGATGTACATCTTCAAACTTCATACACGTGTAAGAACAGGAAAGAAAAATGGCCATTCACTTATTTGAATTATCTTGTAATCACCGTCTACATTTAAGGAATCACTGCAAAAATCTTAATGTGATGGTTTATTGTCGCCGCTTTGTAGAAATGAGTAACGACATCAACACAAACATATTATAGCAACAAATTGTCGTATACTAACTAACATGTAAATGGGATTAGGTTGTTGCTCATACGTGATTTTCCTAAAAGCCTTGTAAAAAAGGAGATGTGGGGTGAACGTCCATGAGACGACAACCCAACGATAAAAAAAAAACCTCCGTCAAAAATATTTTGAACACATACAACAGAGACTTTCAAAAGGTCTGTCAACTACCATATCATCTTTAGGTTAAAAGGTTATAGTAAAGTATACAATATGACAGGAGACAAAACTATGGACTTGATCAGTGGAATACCAGAAGATGAACTTAGTCTAGTTTTGTTAACACTCGATCAGTGGAATAACAAAGATTGAACTAGTTTTGTGAGCACTCGATCAGTAACAAAGATTGAACTAGTTTTGTGATCACTCGATCAGTGGAATAACAAAGAATGAACTAGTTTTGTGATCACTCGATCAGTGGAATAACAAAGAATAAACTATTTTTGTGAGCACTCGATCAGTGGAATAACAAAGAATGAACTAGTTTTGTGATCACTCAATCAGTGGAATAACAAAGAATGAACTAGTTTTTGTGATCACTCGATCAGTGGAATAACAAAGAATGAACTAGTTTTGTGATCACTCGATCAGTGGAATAACAAAGAATGAACTAGTTTTGTGATCACTCAATCAGTGGAATAACACAAGGTGAACTAGTTTTGTGGGCACTCAATCAGAAGAATTACATAGTCATAGAATGAACTGGTTTTGTGAGCACTCGATAAGTAGAATAACATAGGATGAACTGGTTTTATGAGCATTCAATCAGAAGAAGAATATAGAATGAACTGGTTTTGTGAGCACTCGACAATAACATAAGATGAACTGGTTTTGTGAGCACTCGATCAGTAGAATAACAAAAACCTGAAAAGGTGAACTAGTTTTGTGAGCACTCGATCAGTGGAATAACAAAAAAAATGAACTATTTTTTTGTGAACACTTGAACAGTTTAATCATAAAAGATGAACTAGTTTTTTTAAGCACTCCATCAGTGGAATAACAAAATGTGAACTAGTTTTATGGCCACTCGATCAGAAGAATAACAGAGAATGAACTAGTTTTGTGAACACTCGATCAGTGGAATAACAAAATGTGAACTAGTTTTGTGAGCACTCGATCAGTGGAATATCAAAAGATGAACTAGTTTTGTTAGCACTCGATCAGTGGAATAAAAAAAGTGATGAACTAGTTTTGTTGGCACTCGATCAGTGGAATTGCAAAACATGGAACTAGTTTTGTGAGGACTTGGTCAGTAGAAAATCAAAAAGTTGACTAGTTTTGTGAGCACTCGATCAGTGGAATAACAAAAAATTAACTAGTTTTGTTAGCACTCGATCAGTGGAATAACAAAAGATGAACTTGTGTTCAGCTAGAAAGAATTTGCATTAAAATCAGTATAGTAAAAGGTACTTGTTAAAAACGTTATAATGTATACCCGTACAGAATGACAATTCATTAGAAAGGTTACATTGTATTCTTAACCACTGTGTTCTTAATCCAGACCTTTAAATAAACTAATTGACATTGATGTATTGGTGCAATTAATGAAAAGCAGCAATAATATAAACACCAATTTAGTCTGTAAATTCAAAAGCAAATATTTCAAGGAAAGGTCATTAAGAATAAAATTGCCCTTTTTAAAAGGTTGGTATAAACATATTACCTGTGAGTGTTATCGTGTTTCCTAATAAGTACATACATTTGTGAAAATATTGAGTTCAAAGTTAAACAATGTAAAAAAAAAAACCCAGCTCTGACACTAACGTAATTGTATTGTCTTTACTGACTGTCCTCCTAAACCCATACATGTTCCTATCAGAGAACAAATCGACAGTATGGTGGAGGCCAATAAACAGTTCATATTAGTTGCTGTCTAGAATACATTTGTATTAGTGTTGTTAGTCATTGGAATGAATCTGAAGCTTTTGAGTTCTTGTTTCAGGTATATTATGAGAATACCTTTAAATTAGAACCAGACTCAAAGTTTAGAGCAGACAAGGTTAAACCTATAATAGACGACATTTTTGCCAAAAATCTAGAAGGTAAGAACTTGAAGTTACTAGTAGGTCAATTATAAATCATAAACACAAGACCAAATAAGTTGTGGGTTAATACTTACTCATATAAACACTAGACCAAAATAAGTCATGGGTTAATACTTACACATATAAACACTATTATAAACACTAGACCAAAATAAGTTATGGGTTAATACTTACACATACAAACACTAGACCAAAATAAGTTGTGGGTTAATACTTACACATATAAACACTATTATAAACACTAGACCAAAATAAGTTATGGGTTAATACTTACACATATAAACACTATTATAAACACTAGACCAAAATAAGTTATGGGTTAATACTTACACATATAAACACTATTATAAACACTAGACCAAAATAAGTTATGGGTTAATACTTACACATATAAACACTATTATAAACACTAGACCAAAATAAGTCATGGGTTAATACTTACACATATAAACACTATTATAAACACTAGACCAAAATAAGTTATGGGTTAATACTTACACATATAAACACTAGTATAAACACTAGACCAAAATAAGTTATGGGTTAATACTTACACATATAAACACTTATAAACACTAGACCAAAATAAGTTATGGGTTAATACTAACACATATAAACACTATTATAAACACTAGACCAAAATAAGTCATGGGTTAATACTTACACATATAAACACTATTATAAACACTAGACCAAAATAAGTTATAGATTAATACTTGCACATATAAACACTATTATAAACACTAGACCAAAATAAGTTATGGGTTAATACTTACACATATAAACACTATTATAAACACTAGACCAAAATAAGTTATAGATTAATACTTGCACATATAAACACTATTATAAACACTAGACCAAAATAAGTCATGGGTTAATACTTACACATATAAACACTATTATAAACACTAGACCAAAATAAGTTATAGATTAATACTTGCACATATAAACACTATTATAAACACTAGACCAAAATAAGTTATGGGTTAATACTTGCACATATAAACACTATTATAAACACTAGACCAAAATAAGTTATGGGTTAATACTTGCACATATAAACACTATTATAAACACTAGACCAAAATAAGTTATGGGTTAATACTTACACATATAAACACTTATAAACACTAGACCAAAATAAGTTATGGGTTAATACTAACACATATAAACACTATTATAAACACTAGACCAAAATAAGTCATGGGTTAATACTTACACATATAAACACTATTATAAACACTAGACCAAAATAAGTTATGGGTTAATACTTACACATATAAACACTTATAAACACTAGACCAAAATAAGTTATGGGTTAATACTAACACATATAAACACTATTATAAACACTAGACCAAAATAAGTTATGGGTTAATACTTACACATATAAACACTATTATAAACACTAGACCAAAATAAGTTATAGATTAATACTTGCACATATAAACACTATTATAAACACTAGACCAAAATAAGTTTTGGGTTAATGATAACACATATTAACACTATTATAAACACTAGACCAAAATAAGTTATGGGTTAATACTTACACATATAAACACTATTATAAACACTAGACCAAAATAAGTCATGGGTTAATACTTACACATATAAACACTATTATAAACACTAGACCAAAATAAGTTATGGGTTAATGATTACACATATAAACACTAGACCAAAATAAGTTATGGGTTAATACTTACACATATAAACACTATTATAAACACTAGACCAAAAAAAGTAATTGGGCAATGTTAACACATAAACACAAGACAAAATAAGTAATGGTTCAATTATAGCATATAAACACAAGACAAAATAAGGAATTGTTCAATTATAACACATAAACACACGACCAAATAAGGAATGGTTCAATTATAACATACAAACACAAGAACAAATAAGAAATGGGCCAATAATTATTTTTCAGGAAGGAAATACGATCCAATCGAGTGTTCTATATTGTCCAAGTCACTAGCAGAGGAATTAAAGCTGAAAGTAAAGGAACTCAATTTTAAGAGGTGAGTAAAGATAATGTACTCGCCATTCTGTTTCAACAGTTGACATAATAAAAGAAGATTGCTGCAAAAAAAAAATAGATGTAAGGATACAACAGTAAAGGTTGAGGATTATGAATAATTATAATATTGTATATTAGATCTTAATTGATTGGTAAGTGTCATGGCAACCAAAACGTTTATAGAAGTATTTTAAAAACAATGACGCCACACTAGTACTGTAAAATTCGTACACGGGCAAATTAGTTTTGTATAATTGAATCATATTTTTTTTTATCAGGACATAATGTTTGGGCATTGAATGATGATTATGAATAATATAAGCAATATAAATATTTAAGAATTGCTTATGATATCTTATAAACTATTGAAAAGTGGAAATGGCCCACAAAATGTATCATAATGATTGTTACTGAAAAATGACGAATTAGTATACCTACATTGGTGGCCTTCGGCTGTTGTCTGCTCTTTGACATATTCCCCATTATTATTCTCAATTTTATGAATGACAAATTTAGAAATGTAAATAGTGCAGTATAATGATACTAAAAACTTTGTCATCATCGGAGTTTTGAAAAGACTTCGGTGTTGTGTTGTTTATTGATAGTTTCGACAGAATTTGTAACGTGTATTCCCTCCTATGTGAAAACTGGAGAAAATGCTTGTCCGAAGTCAGATATCTGGAAAATTAAGGATTTTGTTGTTCTTTGGGACATTCTTTGGTCTCTGTTGATTTCCCTTTTAGTGGGAGAAATAATTTGTTATGTACAATTGATCTAATTGCAGGTCTTACCCATTACTTAAAGACCTTAAATAGCAGATTTTACAATTATCCTGTATATGTATAGAAAAATAATCACTATTATCAACCAATGTCCAATCCGTGTTGTTCTTTGGGATATTCTTTGGTCTCTGTTGATTTCCCTTTTAGTGGGAGAAATAATTTGTTATGTACAATTGATCTAATTTCAGGTCTTACCCATTACTTAAATAGCAGATTTTACAATTATCCTGTATATGTATAGAAAAAGAATCACTATTATCAACCAATGTCCAATCCGTTTACAACATAATTCAGTCGCAACATCGGCTTTTAAAAAAAAAATTGTATGCCCCACCTAGGGGCAATATTTTTTGTCTGTACGTCTATCATCGTCTCTCACTCCGTCCGAGCTTTTGGTCATGGTAGTTTTTCATGAAGTTGGAAGTCCAATCAACTTGATACTTAGTATACATGTTCCCTATATATGATATGATCTTTCCAATTCTGGTGCCAAATTAGAGTTTTTATGATAATTTTACGGTCCACGGAAAATAGGAAATGATAATGCGAGTTGGGCATCCGTGTGCTATGGACACATTCTTGTTTGTATATGAAATTATTGCATGGGTCTTAGGAGAATCATTATGTATTTAATTTTGCAATACATTGTCTGGATCATATCTCTGTACATACCGTGGTTATAGAGCTAAAATAAACATCATCCATCATGTTGATCATCCTAATATTGTGACAAACTGTTTGTTTTGATTTCATTTGGAATTGCCAGTTGTTTAGATTGTTTCAATTTCATAGAAATGATATGCGTGTATAAATACCAGCATTTCTAAATAAAACCTATATCGATTAAACATTAGAAGAAAAAAAATTTAATTATGAATTAATATTTTAAGCCGATTGCATTACCGTAATTATTTTGTGTGACGGAGTAGTCTTATCTGTGGAAATCATGCTGCTATCAACGAGACATTGTCGCTACTAAACCTGGGGACATTATATTACCGAACAAATTTTGTATAAGAAACTGTACATTGAATATATTTAAAATCTGTTAACGAACTTTTTTTCTGAAAATAAATCAGTTCCCAAGAAAAACATGTATCGTAGTGAAGTATGTTTAATGTTGCGATGTTCAAACAAAAAAGACAATTATGTCCATTTCTAATAACTACCATATTATATTCACATTGTCTGGAGTGCACTGCATTAAAACTGTGTTGCCTTGATATAAGGGGAGGGTGTAATACTAAAAACAAATCAAATCAATTCAAAACTTTAAAATTCATCGTAACTGCCATTGATATTTTTATGGCAATGTTGAGGTATAGACGAAACCAGTAACACTTTCGTTCTTTAATCGTGAATAGGGGGGAAAACAGTGTAAAAACACTTCATTTAATTGAATTTTTTTTTTATATATATTCTATCATCTTCTCACTGTGTTGAAGAACCATTGATGTCTTTGGGCTGTTTTTACATTTTTTTCGGGTTGTTGTCCCTTTAACAAATTCTCTGTTTCCGTTCTTAATTCTATTTATTGACGACGTGATTTATCTTACAGATATAAAATAATAAGTCTGGTGACCATTGGACAACAGAATGACCAAGGAGTAAGGATTGGGAGTAGATATCTCTGGGACCACGAGAGAGATAGTTTTGCATGCTCTTCATTCCACAACAAATATGTGTATGCTGTAGGCACTGTTTATGCTCTATATTACGAATAGACATTTGTGGAGTCAGCAATTTTCAGCATGTGTTTTATTTTCGTTACATTTGTTTATTTATTCAGTGATGAAAGTAATAAATGAATAAAAGTCTTTACGTTTATATACGTATAAGGGCCTACTTGACTTACCCACTGTGTATTCACCAGATGTTATCGCTAATATAAACGCATAGGGGCATGGGATGCATTTTTTAAAGACCCCGACCACCCATCATTTTACTCTTACTGTTAATGATTGTGAAAAATTACAAGTCACCTTACGACGTCAACAATTCGCAAAATTGATATTATATTGTAATAAGCTTTAATAGGAACACATGCAGTTAGCACAACGTGAAACAATTTTTACAAATGAACAAACTGGTTGATTATTATTTAAAAAATAAAATAAACGGAAACTAATTATAGCAGACTTCTCGCTCGAATATCTTATGTTTTGTGAACGCTCAATCAGCACTTACTTCGTGTAGTGATGTAATAAAACTATAAGAAAACAAGACTGAACACGCGGAAATGTCTCGCCTGTGTTACTGACCAATAACATACCTTAGTCATTCCATCCACCAAATTAAATTGCTTATAGTACTTGTAAACCCTTATCAAAGAACACAAAACACAACATTGAACCAATAATCAGGAAAATGAGGTCAAGGTCAGATGAAACCTACCAGATGACCATGTTCCCCTTACAATCATTCCATACACCTCATATAGTTTCAGAGAAACGGACTCAATAAAATGACTTTAACCCTGATCACTGATTCATGAAATGAGTCGGGTGAACCCTGTCAGAAAGACATGTAGACCTAAATACCAAATATAGTTATCATGAAACGCATAAGTGAGTTTTTCACCTTACACAAACTTACAACCTTACAAAAAACTGTTTTTTCGAAGTCTCGGAGTCATGAAAATGAGGTAAAAGACACACGACAGACAGAAACCCGTAAAATTCGATCCAATCTAATTAAAAACCGATCTCTCATCGCTCCCGTTTTCTGGTATGTCGCGTGGGACCCGACATATCAGAAAACGGGAGCGATGAGAGACCGGTTTTTAATTAGATTGAAGTCGATCTGCATACAAGAGAAATCCAGGTCTTCGACCTTCTAAAAAACACTTTAAAAACTAATAGTTTATGCCACCGCTGGATATTAACCATAGTTTTAATATGCCAACGCTGGATAGTAACCAATGTCTTGCATCCCCGGGCTTTCGTCACAGGCGAGACGAAAAAGGAACTCTGTAGATTGTTACTGAGGACACACATAAAGGGAATAAACCCTCATTCCTGATCTAAGAATACTCAGTTAATGAAAGCCAATTCATATCTCGATTTCGAATTCTCAACAAAATATTTGTACTTTTGAATGAAATTAATATAGCCGGGTGTTTGAACAATTCATTATTATTTTTTTACGAGTGTTGGTGCGACAATATTTGGTACATATATCAGCATACGATATGCATGTGCGCCAGACATAAGACAAGCTTCCTTTATTTCGACTTTAGTAATCAACGAAGGATAGGCCCGTTTCTCAAATTCTTAAAGCAATAACATGATTTGAAAGTGTTAATGTCCGTCCAACCTTTATCTCATTTTCTGTCCATTAGCTTTTAGGAAAATGTGACTATGATACGAAACAAGGCCAGGTTCTGCATAATGAAAACAGCACGGTGAAATGTTTCGCCTGCTGCATCTTGATAGTTAATTATCACATAAACATTATCAAAGTGATGTGAAAGTCAGATTTACCAAAGCAAACAGCCTTGTAAACCATGCAATTATTCCATACACCAATTACTGCTTTAAATGTAGAAGAAACCGACAAAATCCTGAAACCTTAATAATAAGAAATGAGGTCATGGTAAGATGAATCCTGCTAGTAGACATTAAAATTCATTCCATAGATATAGGAAGATGTGGTATGAGTGCCAATGAGACAACTCTTCATCCAAAAAGTAAACCACTACCGGTATAGGTCAATGTACGGACTTCAGCACGGAGCCTTGGCACACACCGAACACCAAGCTATAAAGGACCCCAAAATTACTAGTGTAAAACCATTCAAACGGGAAAACCAACGGTCTAATCTATATAAAAAAACATGCATATAATTAGTTCACATTATTACTCGTTATAGTATCTTCGAAAGAATTAACCACGTATGTAAAGGTCATGAGGACATTGAAATGAACCCTTATACCAGATGTGTCATATAATTATTCACAAATGCGAAATACACGACAAAAGTGTTTTTAATCAAGTCCCCTAAAACAAGACAAAGAGTGCACACGCTGAAATGCCTCGCCTTCTTTACAAAGTGTCACAAAAAGGTATCATAATTCAAGAAAATGATGTCAAGGTAAGATAAACCAAAGAAAAATACATGTACACCTTTAATACCATCATTCAATACACCAAACATAGTTGAATTATTGCAGTTTCTAAGAAATAAAACCAATCAATGAAAATGAAGAAAAGGTCAGCTGAACAATGCCAGACAGACATGCACGACTTAAGCTCAATCTATGCATTAAATATAGTCGACCTATTGCTTAGAGGAGTAGAAACAAACTAAAACATTGAACAATGCCAATGGACAAAGGAAAATGGGGTCGAGGTCAGACGATACTTGCAAGATAGACATACACTTTTATACAATCCTTCCATACAACAGATGCAGTTGATCTATTGCTTGTAGTTTAAGATTAAGACAAAAAAATCAAAAAAAAATATCTGAGCAATGAACCGTGAAAATGAAGTAAAGGTGAAATAAATCCTACGAGATTGACATGTACATCATAAAATATTTCCATACACCAAATATAGTTGACCTATTGCATATAGTATTAGAAATAAAGACCAAAACTCAAAACCCAATTTTGACCACTTAACCATGAAAATGAGGTCAAGGTCCGATGACGCCTTTTAATCATTCCTTCCACGGACCATATCCAAAACACCTACTGCTTTTAGTATCCGATATATGGACTTTATCACAAACATTTAACTTATTCATGAAATAAGGTTGAGGTAAAATGAACATTTATCTGATGGGCACAAGGACCTTGAAAGGTACATTCTAAATATAGTTATCCCATTTCTCAAAACAAATTGACATGAATATTTACTCACTGGCCTACACACAGTAGTAACTAAACCACGAGACAATGGAAATGACAGATGGAAACTTCGTAGCACAATGCATCTGTATACAAAGTATTAAGCATCCAAGTTGTCGCACCTTTTTTTATTATAGAGCTAAGTTACCCAACGCCATCGACGGATCATCCCAATGTCGAGCTGTTAGCGTCATAAACGAGAGGTTATGTACACAAGACAAGACGTCTCTAGTTCTACTTCCATCTGAAATATTAACCTGGATAGAAATAGTTGCGTCAACCATCGCTGGAAAGTAATCTGCTTACAGGGTCCTACTGTTGAGCAAATCCTTTCCTTCAATGCGAAGGTCTTTTGCAATGTGTATGTACATTTTTTCCATCTATGTAGCTTAAAGAGAAATTTAGTCTGATCAGTCCTATGGCCTATTGCTTGTACATGTAGTATCCGAGATGCCCAACTGGACCTTTATTTAATAGACATAAAATTGAGAATGGAAATGGATCGTACATTTGGATGTGCTACCTCAAGTTGCGCACTTGTAATCTTATTACATCCCATTTGTATACATTTCAAGATCCCCATTTAAACGCAACAAGTATGTCAAGAAAATGTGACCTGTAATACTGTTGCTTAATCTTCCAAAACATATGGTTCGTTGTTTAGTTTTCAAATAACAGGAGAGGCTCGCAAGTGCCTTGTGTACAAGTTTGTGTTTTGTGGTAATATGCATTGTGTATAATTAACATTTTGGTTGAGGCAAACCGAGTTAGAACAGAAACTAAAATAACATGTACCGGTATATAGACGCCAAGATTCAACTTGTCGCAACCTTCAGTGAGCATGGGCAAACAAATACTTTTAGGGTAACAAATCTGAAGTCATCCAATAGTTTCCAATATAAATCTTGCATGGTTATAAGTTTTTACCAATCTACATCACATTTTCAGGTAGTATGCATCAACTCAAAGGGCAGTTATTCACAAGTCAGCTAATGGTTTCTGCAATATTGCAAATCATGGATCTTTTTCATGTTCATAGTATCTTTCTACCCAAATATAAAAGTTTCTGCAAAATACATAAATAAATATCTTGCAAGGGCATTCACTTCTTCAAGATTGATGTTCTAATTTTTCAGAAAATTTCATGCTGGATAACATTGATTTGTTGATCAGATTTACCCAATGTTCTATTTTCAACAACAACCATGTTTGTTGATCAAATTTTCGAATACTTTTAACCACAATCTCCTAAGGATCAATTCAGGCTAAGTTTAGAACAGTTGACCAAATTGACCGTTTCAGAAATGAGGGTAATTTTATTGTTCGTACCCTAAAATGAAAATAACATCACGTCATTGGTTGAATTTCCATTGTTTAGGACATTTCTAACCAATCACGATGCTTTGGTGTACACTTTTGGAAATATTATCCAGAATGCATTAGATTCTGAAACGGCCAATTGTTCCAGTGGGTTTTTTCTTCAAGATTATACCAACAAACGCCACATGATGGCAATGTCATACAATACTTGCAACCATATGCAATAGATTCAAAAACATTCCATTCAAGGGCAACAACTCCCCATTCTTGTATCGACATTAACCTGGTATTTCTATGTCCCCTGCAACATCATACGGGTACAACAATGACTGAGGCAGTTAAATAACAAGTCTTGTTGTCAATAAGAGGTTTATTCCCCTTTTAAATACAAGTGATAATATATTACACAGCAGGATCTTATAAATAGGTGATATGGAGGAGAGGTAACTATTGGCAGATTAAAAATTACAGCTGACCTATTACTAAAAATTTTATAGTCTGTTCATTAACTTTTAACCTTTGACACATTTAGCACTTAACCTTTTAAACACATGTATAAGTAACATCTTCACAGAAAACGTCTTCTTTATACTTATGAAGCATGTATTAAAGACTTTGAAAAACACAAACAGGATTCCACAAACTGTCTGTATAATAATCTGCTGCATATTTTTTGAGACATAATCATACAATTCATTATTTCTCAAAATACTTATACTTGCTCATCTGTTTTGATTTCAAATAGTTATAGTCAATTCTTAATCTAAACAGGCTTTATTTAGACCATTGTGTTCTAATGTCGAAAGGTGTTTATATAACAGGTGTCAAGTCATTTTCTGAATTTCCTGATCAACGTTTGATATTGAGGCTTTCAAACTCCATTCTGTCAATAGCAAGAAACACAAATGAACAATAAATTAGTTTAGAGATCAAACATTTAACTGCTGAAAGGAATGATAACATCGGGTAAAGGGAGATAAACATGTTCAATGTGAATCAACTTGAAAGACGGTTAACTAATCAATGTAACATGATGCTTTATAATGACAAACATGATTTCATTACTATACATAGGTGGTCTACATATAATGTAGTACCCATTGAACAGTCAATGTCTACAAAGTGATGCAGATCCAAATTAAATAATATTTTTTTTTTATAAATTTACATTTTTTCATATATAGAACATGAAAATTTCAGTAAAAACATACAAACTACCATGCTACCATCTTTCAGTCAAAATTCACTTTTGCTACAGCCATTAAAATTAGCAGCACTATTAACAAGTACATGGTTAAACTAACAAGAGTTTACCAACATACTTTAAACATATTTGTCAGTAATAATCAAGCAATAGATATCTCAAAAACAATGTAAGTATAAAAGAAAATAATGCACTTTTAAAGTTTTAGGTGCACTATTATAATCCTCAGAAATGCAGGTTGTTAATGAGAACTTAATGAAATCATTTTGCACTTGAAGTGTCCAAATGGGGAAATATTCTCCTATTTAGGATGCACTATGCAGCAGATTTGACCAGACTTGGAAAGTCTGCTTCATCGTCAAATCTTGGAGCAGTATCCCGAGAATTTCCTCTTCGGTCTCCACGACCCATAGATCCCCTGGGACCTCTTCCTCCACGTGGCCTTCTACCACCTCTTCCTCCTCTTCTGGGAGAATCATTGAAGGTAATCCTAATTGGAAGTTGACTCTTCGATTTGTGGTCATCCTCCTAAAAATTGAAAAAAAAAGACGATGCATTATTTATAAATATAAAATTTTATAATCAAACTCAATATTAATAGTATTAACTTTTGGATGATAGGAAAACTCCTGCTCATTATTTAATAGCTCATAAAAGAGTTGTTTTTGATTTCTCAAGTGAGCTCTGCTATTGCTCATAGCCCTCATAGCTTAGAACAAACTGGAAATTGCTTCTGAGAAATGAACTCTTCTTGAAATAGTTTTCTTTCTATTAAATTAAGATTGCTAAGATTTGTCAAGGCTTTCAAGATTAAAACTCAAGACATTATATTGCATACTTTCAAAACCTGTAGCCATAACACTACAATAGTTCATAGGTATCATAGCCTACAGAACAGACATCAAATACCAATTTATGAAATTTAGACCTCAAAAACAGTACACCACAAACTATGAGTTACAATGTATTTCCTATACATACTCTAAATATTATTTTGTCATGATTTGATATCAATGGGATTTTAACTCCTGAACATTACAATAAAAGATATCAATGGTATTTTATCCTCTATACGTCATTACACTACGAGATATCACAGTCTGCACTGTTAGCCACTACTCTGATGCCCCAGACTAGTAAATATTGATTGGGACTAGTGAAAATGTTCAAAATTTTATATCTCATTTACAGGATAAGTTTTGATATTTAGTTTCTGGACTAGTAGATGAAAAAGTTTAGCACAGACTGATATCAATGAGGCAAAAATCAAAAATATGTTGTTTCCCCTGGGTCAAAAAGGTATATTTCTCCAAAAAGTCGAAATGATTTTTATTCCTGAAAATAATTTTGTTTCCATTTTTGAAAAGTGCTTGAAAGCAAAAGGATTGACATTTTAATTAAATACACTCAAATTGATCACAAACAACTGATAAATGGCCTCTACTGGACAAGTCGAACCAAACATGTGACCAGGCTATGACATCAAGTTAAAAATAACCAGTTGCTTCGCAGGGCGCAGCATTATACGACCGCTGAGGTTGAACCCTGAACGGTTGGGGCAAGTATGGACACAACATTCAAGCTGGATTCAGCTCTAAATTTGGATTGTGATTAAATAGTTGACACAGCATAGGTTTCTGACACAGAATGAATGTGGTCTAATGAACTTAAACAAAAAAATTTGCCTTTGAGCAATTCACTATGCTGTTGAATATTAATCCTCTCAAAAAAATGTTTGAAGAAATTTTCTTTTTATTTATGAAATCTGAAATGAAAAAAATTGACCCCCCAATTTTTTTTTCACATCCCCCTTTCCCTTATTTCAAAACTGATCTCAATTCAAATTTCTAATGAAGTTTGCAACAATAACTACTCATTTAAATACATCATAAAATATTAAAATGTAAAAAAAGTGCTTGTTATTACTGAATGGTAAAGATTGTTTTAATCTATCAGTTGGTAGTAAAAGTGAATATACATTGTATATTGTATAAAACAATGATTTAAGTTGATTCAACTACTATTCTGGACAAAGAAAGATAACTCCAATTGAAATCCAATTGGAATTTCTTGCTATTGCACAATATTGTGCAATTAGATATTTCTTGCTATTGTGCAATACTGTGCAATTGAAAATATTTGCTATTGCACAATACTGTGCAATTGAAGATTTCTTGCTATTGCACAATACTTAATATAATAATTTTGGATCCTGATTTGGACCAACTTGAAAACTGGGCCCATAATCAAAAATCTAAGTACATGTTTAGATTCAGCATATCAAAGAGGCCCAAGAATTCAATTTTTGTTAAAATCAAACTTAGTTTAATTTTGGACCCTTTGGACTTTAATGTAGACCAATTTTAAAACGGGACCAACAATTAAGAATCTACATACACAGTTAGATTTGGCATATCAAAGAACCCCAATTATTCAATTTTTGATGAAATCAAACAAAGTTTAATTTTGGACCCCGATTTGGACCAACTTGAAAACTGGGCCAATAATCAAAAATCTAAGTACATTTTTAGATTCAGCATATCAAAGAACCCCAAGGATTCTAATTTTTGTTAAAATCAAACTAAGTTTAATTTTGGACCCTTCGGACCTTAATGTAGACCAATTTGAAAACGGGACCAAAAATTAAGAATCTACATACACAGTTAGATTCGGCATATCAAAGAACCCCAATTATTCAATTTTTGATGAAATCAAACAAAGTTCAATTTTGGACCCTTTGGGCTCTTTATTCCTAAACTGTTGGGACCAAAACTCCCGAAATCAATACCAACCTTCCTTTTATGGTCATAAACCTTGTGTTTAAATTTCATACATTTCTATTAACTGATACTAAAGTTATGGTGTGAAAACCAAGAAAAATGCTTATTTGGGTCCCTTTTTGGCCCCTAATTCCTAAACTGTTGGGACCTCAACTCCAAAAATCAATACCAACCTTCCTTTTGTGGTCATAAACATTGTGTTTAAATTTCATTGATTTCTATTTACTTAAACTAAAGTTATTGTGCGAAAACCAAGAATAATGCTTATTTGGGCCCTTTTTTGGCCCCTAATTCCTAAACTGTTGGAACAAAAACTCCCAAAATCAATCCCAACCTTTCTTTTGTAGTCATAAAACTTTGTGTCAAAATTTC
Organism: Mytilus edulis; assembly: GCF_963676685.1. Lineage (NCBI taxonomy): Eukaryota > Metazoa > Mollusca > Bivalvia > Mytilida > Mytilidae > Mytilus > Mytilus edulis. The sequence continues at coordinate 122,512,393 of NC_092344.1, forward strand.
ATAGATTTCTATTCACTTAAACTAAAGTAATAGTGCGAAAACCAAGAAAATGCTTATTTGGGCCCTTTTTGGCCCCTAATTCCTAAAATGTTGGGACCAAAACTCCCAAAATCAATCCCAACCTTCCTTTTGTGGTCATAAACCTTGTGTTAAAATTTCATAGATTTCTATTCAGTTTTACTAAAGTTAGAGTGCGAAAACTAAAAGTATTCGGACGACGACGACGACGCCGCCAACATGATAGCAATATACGACGAAATTTTTTTCAAATTTTGCGGTCGTATAAAAAGGAACCAGCCTTCCTGGTCTGTTTTCAAAGGGTAGACCCAGAGGAGGGGAAACAGACATTCTTTACAATGTGGCGTGTGATTATGCCTCTATAACAAGATTTGAACCTGTAGACATTCATCTGCAAGCTATTAACAAGATTTGAACCTATCAACATTCATCTGCAAGCTTTTAACAAGATTTGAACCTGTAGACATTCATCTGCAAGCTATCAACAAGATTTGAACCTCTGGCTCTGTGCATATCACTACAAGCTTTTAACAAGATTTGAACCTGTAGACATTCATCTGCAAGCTATCAACAAGATTTGAACCTCTGGCTCTGTGCATATCACTACAAGCTTTTAACAAGATTTGAACCTGTAGACATTCATCTGCAAGCTATCAACAAGATTTGAACCTCTGGCTCTGTGCATATCACTACAAGCTTTTAACAAGATTTGAACCTGTAGACATTCATCTGCAAGCTATCAACAAGATTTGAACCTCTTAACATATCACAACAAGCTATCAACAAGATTTGAACCATCAACATTCATCTGCAAGCTTTTAACAAGATTTGAACCAGTCGAAATTCATCTGCAAGCTATCAACAAGATTTGAACCTCTGGCTCTGTGCATATCACTACAAGCTTTTAACAAGATTTGAACCTGTGACATTCATCTGCAAGCTATCAACAAGATTTGAACCTATCAACATTCATCTGCAAGCTTTTGACAAGATTTTAACCTCTAAGCATATCACTACAAGCTGTTAACAAGATTTGAACCTCTGTGCATATCACTACAAGCTATCAACAAGATTTGAACCTATAGACATTCATCTGCAAGCTATTAACAAGATTAGAACCTATCAACATTCATACACAAGCTATAAACAAGATTTGAACCTCTAGACATTCATCTGCAAGCTATCAACAAGATTTGAACCTCTATGCATATCACTACAAGCTATTAACAAGATTTGAACCTCTGTGCATATCACAAGCTTTTAACAAGATTTGAACCTCTATGCATATCACTACAAACTATTAACAAGATTTGAACCTATAGATATTCATCTGTAAGCTATCAACAAGACATTTAACTTCCAACTTTCAATAAAATTTTAACCTCTAGAAAAATAATGTCAAGCTATTAATCAGATCTCAACTTCTTAGATATTTAACTGCAAGGTATTAATAAGATTTTAACCTCTTCATATTCCTCCTCGTCATCCTCCTCTTCCTCATCATCACTGGTATTTCTTTGTTTCTTGTAGGCAGTACCCTTTAACTGGGACGAATCCGATCCTTCATTAGGCTTCCTCAGATTGAAGTCGGTCTTTAATCTCTTTTTCTCTTCCTGGGCTTTCCATTCATCAAGTGTCAGTTGTTTTGGGGTCTTCTCACCTTCTGCAACGGTCTGTTCAGTTGATTCTGTGCTTTCACTGCAATTATTTTAAAACAATTATGAATATTTAGTTTATGCTCTCTTTAAAGTTTCAATATAAATAATATACATAAATTAAGCCGTTAGTTTTCTCGTTTGAAATGCCATTTGTAGCCGACTATGCTGTATGGAATTTGCTCATTATTGAAAGCTGTTCAGTGACCTGTAGTTGTTAATTTAAGTGTCATTTTGGTCTCTTGTAAAGATTTGTCTCATAGGCAATCATACCACATCTTCTTTTTTTTATACTTAAAACATTCACATTATATTTCATAAAATAAAGTTTTCCTTCATTAGCCAAAATAAACAGATTCCTTTTGTATCATTACGTGATTTATGGTGATGACCTCCACTCCACATTTAATTTGTTTTCATCATTGAACTCATCCCAGGTATTGAATCTGGACAAATTGAGAAAACATATGTATTGTATTGGTTTTTTTAAATTGGTTTTGTTAAAACAACATTTCTAAGTCAGTTTTGATCTTGACATGAAAACACTTCAGTCTAGTTTAGTCTTTTTAGAACACAATGTGTAATTGTTTTTGATAATTTTCTGGGAAATCATGCTGCCCATTTTTTTAAAATTTTTTTTTAAAACATTTTAAGGATAATTTCGTTTTGTGTGGTCAGTGGGTAAAATGTCAAGTTATTAGTTTCTTTTCCTAAAAATAATAAATTCGTTAGCAGATCAGTCAACCCACAAATGAAAAGAAATCTCTGGTTTTTCCTTAATAGAAATCTCTTGTTTTTACTTTTAAAGACATTTGTGGACATCAGATAAATCAAATCTGCATCAGTTAAACTTTTGAATTGCAAATGATTTACTCACTGTTACTGTGATCAGAACAAGTGCTATTATTCAATAAGGAAAGTTTATATTTTTTTCAGGACAAAGTGTAGGAAAAAACAAGATTGTCCTATCATAACAATGCTTATCAATATAAGATATTCAGATTTTTTTTATATATTTAAGTCATTCATAGTTATGTAGAAATGTTACAAGGCACTGTTCTGGCTACAACACAGTGATGATGAATGGATAGTTCCAAATCATATAACTTTATTATGTGGATTATAATTAATATTCAAAGTAATAATAAAAGAAGAATGTATTGGGAGGATACAATTGCCTCCACTCAAGCTTTGAAATTTTCCAATTGAAACAAAGCATAACTCTAGAACCTTTAATGACTAAAAAACCAAATTCAAACTTTTGTGTGTTGTGGTTTTTAAGATTTTGTACAATTGCATTCAATTTGAACTAGACAAACTTGTCGAGTTTGAAACCGAAAAAGTTTCAAGCTATGAAGTGACACAACTGCCCAAATTTGAACTGTCTGCTAGTTTTGATTCTTAGCATTGTGTATGTTTTATTAAATTTGGACAGGTAAAACTTAAGTTAGTGCAGAAAAAACTAAAAATGCTCTAAAATTGTGGTCATGTAGGCAAACAATCCCCCCCCCCCCCCAACTATTATTAGAACTTTATTTTTGTTCAATCATTTAGACTAGTTTAAGAAACTGAAAAGTTGCCTTTAACATTTACAAGAACAAGTTCTTGTTCTGAATGATAGAATATTGCTTAGTGATGACAATCGTCCCCATGGGTAGATTTTGTAAATTACTTTAATTGGTGCTCATTTAGTCATACTTAGGGTCTTGGTTTTCGGCATCTTCTCCTTGGTTCCATGATTCTTTGGGTTCTTCATTTTCTTTGCTTGCCTCTCTAATAAAATATAATTCAATTCACAAAAATTAAAGTTGGTTCTGTGTAAATGATTTTTACATATAGAATCAATGATGAATTGGATGGAAAAAGGTAAAGAAATTTCCAACTATTGTAGAGAACTAAAAAATAGCCACCTAGTTCTCCCCCCCCCCCCATATTACATGCTTCAAGAGCAAAACGAGATGTAACCATTACTATCACTGTATTAAGACTGTTAAAATATAAAGCAGATGACAATATGTGAAAGTGGAGAGGTCAGAGGATTGACATAACTAAGTTTTTCAAACTTTGAATATGAAAATGAGGTTGCTGAAATGAAAATCAGCTCTACAATATTAACAACCACATACAAGTCCTCAGATTCAAAGTTTTCAAACCTCATGTACAAGTATCAAGGGAGAGTTGATGAGAACTTGCATATTGCTCTATCCATCATCCAGATGAATATTTAATGTAGGTTTGAATGCAATTGAAATACTACCCTTTATCATTCCAAATTAAAAAGAAGTATGACTGTATAAAACTTCCAAGTCATGGTTTAATTTCAGTACAATAAAACCATAGATAAATGAGCTCAACCAACTTAAGTGTTAAAAGTATTCTAATTCTGGTTTACTGCATTTTCCCCTGGATACCACCTGCATAAACATGCCTTCATCATATGATTGACCCTTACAGTATGGTCATCAAGGTTTATAAAATTATCAATTGACATACCAGTCAGCTTATCAATATACACTATGTCCTATCATAAATCAAATTTATATATTCCAAATTCAATACAAAATCAAGTATCAAAAGCCTGACTTTAATGCCCAGGAGAAAAAGTTCGTGAACAGAGAAAAGCCCCTGCTTTGTTTCCATTGTCCTTGACTTACTCATCCAGATCATCTTTAAAGGTTCCCCAGTTGTGTGCTCCACTTCCTTCTCTCTTCTCCATGGACTTCACACCACTGCTATGTCAAAACATGGAAGAAAAAAGGTTTTATTTGCAAACTAGTACAAAAACTCTTCAGTACAACAGTACAAAAATAAATGCAATGCAATGTGTTGCAGAAGGCTGTTCAGAGTCGCAATAAAATAAATCAAAATTTAAAATACTGGTAAATGCTATTGGTATATACATGTAGTGAATGTGTTATGTTTCCACCAATAAATCAGATAATTTCCTCTTTCTGCAATATTCCTGTCTTTGAACCGCAGAAAATGCTGCCAATTGTTGTGTGATGATTGAGTTACCCAATTGATCAATACAAGGAAATTAAAACAATATTGAGATGTTGATGAGACAACCCAAATTTTTTTCACGTCATGGATACAAAATTAACTCTTAACCATAAATTTGTTTTGGCCTTGGAAGTATTAAATACAGGTATAATCTGTATGTGGTAATGTAAAAAATTAAGGAACTTCAAACGCTGGAATACTAATAATATTGCAGATTACCTACTAATATAATTACTCCATACAGAAAGATATATCAATTCTTACGTTCTATCACTTCCACTGTGTCTTTCAAATTCACGTTTTCCACCAAATCCTCCTCTATCAAAACCACCTCGCCCCCGGCCTCTAGGACCACCTCGTCCTCTTGGTCGGCCAGAAAATCCTCCTCTAGATTCCATCCTGTTACCAAACCCACCTTCTGGCTTGTCTCTAAAATCAAAGAAACATGATTGTTATACAAAATGTTTCCTATGTGTAGTTTTAGCATGAGCATACATAACAGTATCTCATATTAGCACAGTAAAATAATAAAATCTTTCAGTATCGGCCGTGAGTATTCTTTGATAATACTGTTTATTTAAGAATTATACAATTTTTTTAAAACAATCCATGGAGATTGTCATGTTTTTGTGGTCTTAACATGCAAGTGCTTTTTCTGGCAATAATTTACTTAAATCTTTTGTTTGTCTGCTGATCGAAATTGAAAGTGGAGAGTTTGAGATTTCAGAATCTAGTTTGTCAATGTCTCATTCCGATGTCTATAACTTATCAAGAAAAATTAAGTCAATCTGGAGCCTTGTCTGTGGATGCCTTATCAAACTCTTTGGAAAACAAACCGACTACGCAAAAGACAAAAAATAAACAAATATAAGACTAACAAGTCTACAATACACATGGGAAACTAAAAGACTGCATAACATGAATCCCAGCAAAAAACAGGGGTGATATCGGGTCTCAGGATGGGTAAGTAAAACTAGCTCCACATGTGGCATATCAGAAGAAAAAAAAAAGGACAGAATTGCTGATTGGTACAATTGAAATATATTTCCCAAATCAGGAAACTTGTAAAAATATTGTTCTCGGATACAACAGTGGGCATCGTGTCAAGAAATATTTCCAGAGTGTTTACATCATCTTACATGTTGGTATTTTGTCATATATTTGATCATCAGTCAATGATTAATGTGAAAAATGATATTTATTCTGTCTGGATGATTTTTATCCCCAATTGAATTTATAATAAAATTGATTATTGCTATTTTATAGGGTTATTGCATGAATAATGGGGAATATTGTCCCGAGTAGAATTTTATATTGCACGAGCTTGCGAGTGCAATATATGTTCTACGAGGGACGATATTCCCCAATATTCATGCAATAATCCTTTTATTGTATAGCAATATAATATTTAAAGTAAAAATTGGTTTAAACTAAGATTTTGTCGTTGATGACGTCACGAATTTTGAAGACTTATTGCACTAGTGCAATGTTAAAATTTATTGCACGCTAACTTTTGGTTACTTTCTGTTGGAAATAATATATTGCTATACAATAATACTAAATATTCTTTTATCTTACTGACTGATAATTTCCTTCCAATGGAGTCGAGCGATATGAAAAATTATGGCTAGAATTTAAGGGAGTATATATGCCTGTTGTCAACGAAATTAACAACATCCTCTGACCTCATAGGTTAAATAGCGACTAACAGATTATAATTGGTCATCTCAACTTGATTGATTTTCTAAATTTCGCTATACAGACTTAAGTGAGAAAATCAATCTCGATGATGAGATGATCAACGATAATAATCTATTTCTTATACCTTGGTTCATTAGTCATAGATGAGTTTTCTTCAGGTCTTCTTGGCCGTCTGTCTTCCCTTGGTTCTCTATTTTCTCTGTTCTGTCTAGCACTCCTTGGAGGCCTTTCATTTTGCTGAGTCCTCGCTTGGGATGGGACCACCTTTTCTGTAATTGTAATAAATACTGTCTTATAAAACATACAATGATAAATTCTGAAATTTCAAAATGAACAATCCCAAGAATAGGGGATCTTGTAAATTTTTTCCATTATAAGGCTCAATTTTTTTTATTAGGCCTGGTTGAAATGAATTATCTATTAAAGGTATTCCTACATAGTTACTTTCTTTTGTTTGTGTGCCCACCAATACCATAAACAAAGTTGTCTTTTTTTAGTCATGGCGTTGTCAGTTTTAGATTTATGAGTTTGACTGTCCCTTTGGTATCTTTCGTCCCTCTTTTATAACTATGGGTCTAAAGCTCAAATTCAAATCAACAAAAAACTTCCTCTTAGCTTACACATTGCATGAATAGTACTGGATACATGTGTGGTAGAGTGGAAACAAAATTACTAAAATTCTTCCTTAAACTGTCCCCAGTACACGGATCGCACCATCATTTTCTATGTTCAGTGGACCGTGAAAATGGGAATCCCCATTTAGGCATTAAAATTAGAAAGATAATATCATAGGGAACATGTGTACTAAGTTTCAAGTTGATTTCTCTTCAACTTCATCAAAAACTACCTCGACCAAAAAACTTAACCTGAAACGTGACAAACGGACGCAGACCAGAAAACATAATGCCCATAAATGAGGCATAAAAATGCAATTTGGAAAAGAATTGTTTTTTTTTACTTTACTCTCATTTTTGTTTTTAAACAGTTTAGCCCACAACTATAATGGTTTTGTTGTAGTATAATGCAAATTTACTTACAAATATAATTTGATCTCACTCAACTATTTTTTGTTTGTGTGTGTAACCGGAGAGCACGTATCGTATCGAATCGTCACCACCGGGATTCGAACCCCGGTCGTCTGGGTGACAGTCAGTGCGTTAACCCACTGAGCCAAAGAATCGATTCCCTAGCTCAGTTGATTAAGACTGGCTATATATGTTCTACCTGTACTAAGGGGAAGCAACCCCGCTACACTATTCCCCCACCACAAGAGTCATCATATCTTCATATATGACTCTTAACAACACAAACCCTGGCTATACTCCAGATAACCATCGTGGATTTTTTTAGTTGGGCGCCAATGTAACCGGAGAGCACGTATCGTATCGAATCGTCACCACCGGGATTCGAACCCCGGTCGTCTGGGTGACAGTCAGTGCGTTAACCCACTGAGCCAAAGAATCGATTCCCTAGCTCAGTTGATTAAGACTGGCTATATATGTTCTACCTGTACTAAGGGGAAGCAACCCCGCTACATGTGACTGAAAAGCTGGTAATGTAAGTGCAGTTTTCTGGCAGTTCTAATATAAATTTCATTTTTTTTGTGGTCTTTCGCAAAAGCTGGTTTCTTGTCCATCAGTTCATTTAACAGAGATTTAGCAATTTAGACAATCAAAAATAGCTAAATTTATAAAATCTATATCTGCATCAGAAGCAGCTGATCAGAAGAGTTGCATGTTTAATCAATTGCAATATTTTTTTACCATGTTGCGTCACAGTATTTACAACCAAAAACTACAAAAACCTTCATTTGTTTTGTACCCCACCTTAAGTTGCATACAACCGTATTTCCCTGCAAGACTGTCCTTAATATAATAGAAGTAGGTTCAGGATCAGAAAACATGGTGGAACATAACTAGTAAACTACATAACCAAACATGGTCAAGACCACATGATAAACATAACTTCAACATCATTGCAAAATATATATTTATCATCTGGTACAGATGGTAACCAGTTTTCATACATATACACGTGAATGTGGAGGGGGGAAACAAATATAACGAAGTATTTTGGACTTCAAGCGTGTTATCTGTGAACAAATGTCAAACGGGTTACCTAATAAACAATCAAGACAATGCAAATAATCATTTCTGCACGATAGAATTATTACCTTCTTTCTTTTGTGTGTTTTGCTCTGTCAATTTAGTCTTGTTATCAGTTTGTGGTGCTGTCTTTTTTGTCTTTTTAGTTGGTTTGGACTTGTCAGCTTTCTCCTTCGCTAAAGCCTCGGTTCTCTTCTGTTCCTCTTGCTTCAGGATTTCATATGGATCGACATCATCATCGTCGTCAAAAAGACAGAACTTATTAGTCACTGCTATGCCGTATTGCGAGTCCATTGTTCCTCTTGATGCTGAGGATGGCAATGGATTTTTACGGCCTTACTTTTTAAGGTGCTACAAAATGGCGTGTTTCTCTCCAGACAGTATGAGCATGCTTTGGAATTAGAATATTCGGAGGAAAAATCCTTCCTTAGTTGTAACATAAAAACCCGAGAGTCTCGACAGTTCAAGGTTGTTTTCAAGTTCCATATTTAGAAATTTGGCGGGAGTAAGTCATAGAAATTTTATAGCCTCTGTTTTGCCACTAGTTTTCTCGCAGTTTAAACATTTAAGAGTACATTGAATAACTAAAGTCTTCATGCATATTATAATTCAGCCTATAACTAAAGTGTTTTTAAGAAATTGTAATTTATATCCCACAATGCATAGCAACGACGGGGAAACCACGAAATCCTTTTTTTAAATCTATTTTTATACCACATACCCGATTGGTGGAGTTCAGTTGGCACGATAACGGGTTTATACAGGTAAGAATTAAATACCTATGAACAAGGGTGACACAACGAAAGGTAAAGAAGTGATTTAACCATGCCGTCGTGGGGATTTAAAGATGAAAGTAAACCAGAATCTATAATTGAACCAGCATCAAATATGGATAGGAATTCCCCTGATGAAGATTCAGCTGATTTGGAAGATTATATGAAGAGAGGACGTCCGAGGGCCGAGCTAATCACTTCATTGATCTTCAAAGGTGCAGTGTCCCATAGTGGAATACGTTGTCATGTGTGTAATCGGGTTTTTCCTCGAGAAAAATCTCTCCAAGCTCATATGAGAACGCATACAGGTCAGTATTTATTTTATTTTACTCATTGAAAAAAAAATTTGTATCCTATATGTTGATAATTGACTATTTATATACTAACCAAAAAGTGTCAAACTTTTGAAATCAGAAAAAATCTTGACTTTCAAAGCAACTATTTGACAGTTCCATGGAATTTAAATTTATTGTTACCATAAACATCAATGTTTTCAGAAGAGGGTACTGATTGGAAATTATTCAATTGCTACAGTTGGAATAGTTACGGTACATTGATCGACCATTTAAGTATAAACATGTACAGTTGAAGTTATGTAACAAATGTAATTTAATACGGTAAAAGGTTGACAGGTAATGAAATGAAAAGTAGAATCAGGAATATAATATTTGTGAAGTGCAAACCACGTTGTAATGTTATTAATATTAATCTTTGTTTACATCTATATTTGTTGCAGACATTTAAACCTCCAATTTAAATCTACTACATGTACGAATATTTCCAATCAAAATTTAATTGGGGTGATATTTAAATGGCCGATCGATCAATCGTTGATCCACTGTGTCGTCAAGCAGACAGGTAATAGGAGATCAAACAGTACACCATTATCTTCAAGCTTTAACATGCTACCTGGGTTTTTAACAAAGTCCCGCCCCTTTCTTTTCGTCATGGTCGAGGTCCCGTTACACGCATGTTAAACCACTAAAGAGCACTTTGTCTCAATCCATTTGTAACGGGTTTCTTTAGCAACAACGAAATAAACAAACACAACACAAAATACCTATTTACAAAGACAAGAGATGTGTTTGAACGCGTCCCAGTATTACACCTATATTGATCACGGATTTTACCTGTGTAAATCGTCTTACCTGATTTTAGTGGTGTTATTTTTCACTCCCGTACTTAGTCTTTCTTTCACCAAATTCTACCCAACAAATGTTAGAAATTTTCAATATTTCAAGCCTTTAAATTCATCATTTGGGACATTTAAATTTATCACCGTATGTTTTGAGGTACAAATAAAAATTTAAATGCTCAATATCTTTTTAAACCGAAAGTTGCACTTTCAGAGACATTTAAATTTTAGAGCACGTGTAAAGACATTTAAATCCTATTATTATACCTTTTAATTTTGTTTTCAGCAGCCGAGAAGGTCCATTTAAAAGTTTTTATTGGAGTAAAAGGGTATTCCCTCATCAAGCTATTTATAAATTCTACATCATATATACCCGGAAGGCTGGTCACAGACCAATACACAAATAAGATCCGTATGTTGTCAGCATATTTTAAACATACCGAGCATGTTATACTTTTTGATTGTCAAAACTTGTTCCATTTCGTCAGTTTTAACCCGTGATCACTAGTCCCACACGATGTTTTATACTATATATAAAATAATAGATGTCGACGGGAAAGGGGGAGGGGTGAACATTCTTATACTATGTGTTTTCCTCATCTGACCGTCTGTTTTATTTATTGCCGATGAAAAACGAATTTGAAAGTGGGCAATACTAGGACCTTGTTATTTTTTATTGTAACTTTCAAAAGTTTGATCCAGTGAAGAAAAAAAAATTACATTACCCTAAATAATTAAACAGAACAAAATCAGCATATGACAATGCCTTCGATATTTGCCTCTTGTGTTATTGAGACCCATTAGGCATTTTGAAAGACTAATAACTTGATATAAGAAACCGTAGGTACACTGTACATGTATCTTTAGTCTTTGAGGTTGCCCAAACTACAAAACATTGTCTCTTTAATAGGTACAAAATGTCATATGAAATGTCCATTTATTATACTTTAGACAGTCGAACATTTTCAAGATACATTTTATTTTCATTCAAGAGATGTGAAAAAAACACCACGAAAGCTTACATTGTATCCCTGCTCTCCCTTTGGGATTCTAAAGTATATTTTTGCTTCCATTAACCATTTCAGTGTATTCTGGTTTTGATGCTTTAGGTAGCAAAACGTCTTAAACGTATATAAAACGGACACCTAAAACACCGGACTAAGACGAAGACAACATAAGTTTGTATTCTTGTGTTGTTGGTTTTTAAAAACTATTTTCATGTATTCGGAGTCGTGGACTTTCTATCTTTCCCCCCTAAATAGATAGCTTATGTGTATAGCCCCGAAGCTCTTTATAATAGCGTATAATTGTACTCTTAACGGGATACATGATTTTACTGTTAGCAATCAATTAAAATGTGTCTATACTGTTACAACACTAATAGGTAAATAAAGTATGAAAATAATTTTAATTTCATCAGGGCTATTGTACTGAGCCATTTCTTCTTGCGAAATGAACCGTAATTTCGTGGAAATGTTTTACAGGTGACGTAGTTTCGTGGAATATAACTACCTGTATTACAGAATTTGTTCTCGACAAGATGTTATGCAATACTGTTGGTCAATATTTATTGAAGTTTGAAAAGTTGGATTGTTTAATAAACCAATTTATAAATAGGTCGTAGCCCAGTCAACTGGAAAGCAAATAAAACTCCGTTATTTTGTTGAACTGATATTACTGCAATTTCACATTCTGTTTAGTTTTTCGGCTTTCTTTTTAGTTTACCTTTTTATTTGATCTTTTTATATTTATAATTGTGCAGATTTAGTTCAATTCTAATGACTCATGGTTCGGTAAACAGAATCTTAAAGTTAGTTGGTTTACTGGATGTTCGTATAAAAAGTTGAAATGGAAGAACATTGAATTGATTTTAGGCTGGAGGTTTATGATATTTTACTAACTAAAATATTGAAGTAAAATATCAAGTAATATTTGTGTATTTTTGAATGGCCTTTGTATGACTAAGTAAGGTTTACGAGTGATTAAGCAGGATAGGCCAAGGACAATGGAAGATATAGTTAGCTGAACCGTTATTGTTCTGGAGTTTTTTGTCAAGTGTGTGGTGTACATTTATTCCTTTGAACACGCAGTTCGCAGGGTATCTGTTCGGATTACTAACAAAAGATTACAAAATTCTGAAATGTTAACAATTACATGCCCGTTATTGCACACACTCAAACATTAGGCTCACTAAAATTATTTTTAGCATCACGATTACACAATATACATGCTTGCATTAAAAAAGGATATAAAACTTGCAACACCACCTTTCATAGGGCTTCATAGGATCCGATCAGAAAAGCTAAAAATAAATACCAAAGAAAATATTTTTTCGTTTATTAGTTTGGTTATAAATCTGTTCGTTTTCCCCCCGTTTGAAATTATTCACATTTTGTCATGTCGGGGCCTTTTATAGCAGACTTTACAACATGGTTTTGAAGGTCGCATCAACTATGGTGACCTACATATTCATATTTGAATGCATGCTTAAATACACTTTGTTGTACTCTGTTGGATATAGTTGTCACATAGGCCATCCTACCACTTCTCCTGTTTGTATATCACACCACCTTCCTTAATTTCATATTAAACCACATCTCCTTTTTTTTTTATATAACATTACACAGTCTTATATCAGAAACATATTAAAACCGTTAAACAAATGATTATAGGGTAGGTCAGTGTTTTTTTGTTATCCTCATTTTTTGGGACTAATACATTGATCGAATGTAGTACCAAGTCGTTTTGTACTTGGAACATTTGTGCCAGTTTATACCTTGAACATTTGTTCCAGTCGTTTTGTACACCGAACATTTGTCCAAGTCGTGTTGTACCTTCAGCAATTGTACATAAAGTATTGGTTCTAGTCTTAAATTTATGTACCTTGACCATTCGTTCCAGTCGTTTTGTACCCTGAGCTTTTGTCCTAGTTGTTTTGTACCTTGAATATTTGTCCCAGTCATGCTTGATTTGAGCATTTGTTCCATGCAGTCGTTTTGTACCTTTGGCATTTGTCCCAGTCGTTTTGTTCCCTAAGCATTTGTGACATTCGGTTTGTACCCTGAACATTGTGACATTCGGTCTGTATCCTGAACATTTGTCCCAGTCGTTTTGTACCTTGAATGTACCTCGAACATTTGTCCCAGTCATGCTGTGCTTTGAGCCTTTGTTTCATGCAGTTGGTTTGTACCCTGAGCATTTGTGACATTCGGTTTGAACCCTGAATTTTGTGCCCGAGGGTATCACAGTCCAGTAGTCAGCACGTCTCTGTTGACATGAATATCAATCACTTGGTCATTTTTATAAATTTCCTGTTTACAAAACTTTGATTTTTTTGGAAAACTAAGGATTTTTTTTATCCAAAGCATATATTACCTTAGCCGTATTGGGCACAACTTTTTGGAATTTTGGATCCTTAATGCTCTTCAATTTTGTACTTGTTTGGCTTTATAACTATTTTATATTTATTCCTGAAAACTTTGATAACTATTGTGACATTTGGTTTGTACCCTAAGCATTTGTCCACGGCGTTTTGTACCTTGAACATTTGTCCCAGTCGTTTTGTACCTTGAATATTTGTCCCAGTCATGCTGTGCTTTGGGCATTTGTTCCATGCAGTCGTGTTGTACCTTTAGCATTTGTCCCAGTCGTTTTGTACCTTGAGCATTCGGTGATAATTATAATTTTGTAAGGATTCACTATCAAAACTAAAAGGAAGTGATTGTTTGGCTTAAATAAGGTGGGTAGGTTTATACTTTTTGGCTTGAAACATCGTGAAATATGTTCACTCAAAGTATTGACAATGATTGCATGCATTTTTTTATTTGGAAAAACTCGGATTGTTGAATAAACACAACAGTGTGTGAAGAGGTCATAGCCCAGTCAACTGGAAAGCAAACAAAACTCCGTTATTTTGTTGTACTGATAATACTTAACAATTTCACATTCTGTTCAGTTTTTCGGCTTTCTTTTCATTTTACCTTTTTGAGCTTTTCGTATCTGTGCGAAGTTAGTTCGATACAACTGACTCATGCATGGTTCGGTTAACATAATCTCAAAGTTAGATGGTTACTGGATGTTCGTATACAAAGATGAAATGTAAATACATTCTAGATTCGAGGTTAATATTATTTTACTGACAATTTCTCCTTTTTTAAACTGGACATAGTCAGAAATTCAGGGAAAAAAATAATCGCTTTTTTTTTCATTTAACTCAATTTAAAAAAACTAAAACCTTAAAGTAAAAATACAGGCTTTCCCAGTAAAATTGACAGATCATTACAAAAAATAGTAAAAAGTTTTTATTCAAAAAATAGTTTGATACAAATAAAGACCAGACAAATTTAAGGTACACGGGTCTTATTATTTGTACACCTGTCTTTTTGGTTTTTGATTTTTCTAGTGATAGAGAAAAGTAAAATAAATAATGAGAATGTTTAATTATACATATATTGGTAAATTGTGTGATTATTTTTTTAGGTGAGCGTCCATACTTGTGTGATTATCCAGGATGCAACAAATCCTTCTGTCAAAGTGGACAACTTAAAACCCACCAGAGGCTCCATACAGGAGAAAAACCATTTCTGTGTACGGGAGAAGGTAAGTGGTATTCTAAGCTCCATGATCGAGGGTTTGGATAGGGGGTGGGGTCCCTTATTCTGTAAACATTTAATTTTCACCCCTTTTTTCTCTAATCTTAAAAAAATGAACCCCTTTTTTTTCTTTAATCTTCATTTATTTGTTATTCTCTACTTTTCATTTTTTAAGGGCATTATTTATTATTCATTTAACCCCATCCAAACCCTCATGATCTAGAATCAGTTGACAGTAATTCTAAAACTGATACACAGTTTGATTGAAATCAAGCACATTGTTTTTTTCTTATATATACATTGTTTTAAATTTTTATTTATTTGTTTATTATTTTTTTTACTTTTTTGAAAGTTGTTAATAAACGATAAACAATGAAGTTGAGCAATATGATTTTTTTTTATAAATTTGCTAATTTGAGTCTGAGGACTACAAAAGTACTAGTCAACACTTTTCACAATGTTATTTGCTAATTTGAGTCTGAGGACTACAAAAGTACTAGTCTACACTTTTCACAATGTAATTTGCTTATTTGGGTCTTTAGGGTGAACAATGAAGTTGAACAATATAGAATTCTTTTATTAATTTGCTAATTTGAGTCTGAGGACTTCCAAAGTAGCCAGCACTTTTCACAATGTCTTGTTGTATTGCAGGATGTCTAATGAGATTTACACATGCCAACAGACATTGTCCTGACCACCCTCATGCCTCACTACAGAGAATCTCAGCCAAAATAGCTATAGAAGACCTGGAGAAAATGAGGGATGCTGAAGCTAACTGTGACATCAGAGATTGGCTAGACAGGTATGTACAAAGACTTGATAATCTTGTTACCTGCATGTCAATCATGTGGTTATATAAAGATCAAACAGTGTTGCCAAATACTTGGTTTTTTTAATTGACAACTTTTGTTTTATTATTGTCAATTCCAATAGTGGTCCTCTACTGACCAACTGACAAATAAAAGAAGACAGACAATGGAATGGCCAAAAGAAAAGGAAAGATACAAGCAACAACCTACAAGCACTGTACACAAACTAAATGCAACACAAATGGAACCAAAACTATTTGTAAACATACATGTATGTGCTCCTGAAAACAAACATTAGGACAACATTTAGATCTCAAAGTTTTATTATTATATCATTGATCCATCTGGTCTTGATAACCTTCCAGCTAAAAACTTGTCTAGCAGGATACATCAAATTATAACTATTTTTTAAAAGGCTTCAAGTATTATGAGTTAACTGCTGGTGGATATTTAAGCACAATTGATTTATAGCTTAGTTTTAGCAGAGCAATAATGTTCCAATATTGTTGCTGTTTATATGTGTGATATAGAAATATAGAGAGATATGGCACATTATATGATAGACAATGAAACAAACATCCACCAATGACCATAGGATTAAGGATCAAGGGTCTGGAAACAGTCATATTTACCAGTCATGTCCTAAACTGATTGCTATATGTCCTAAACAAGTAATTGGGATTTAGGACAAATTTTATTTTTTAACAGAAATGATTTCGCTCATTTCATTGACTCAATGTTTGAAACCTGAATTTTAACCCTACATATCAAGAAAATCATGATATAAAACACAAGCTCTGGAATGCCATTCCAAATGGAATATATATACTCCTAATGCAGGTGCTGTTTTAATCACCATTTTGCACTAGTGATCACTTGTTTTTGTTAATAAACCCTTTCATAAGGATGAGGATGATAATAGTATGATGATTAGTTTACAAGGTTTAAATGTTTAATTTCAGGCAAATAGGCATTCGACAAGACAGAGGAAGTTACCGCTCACGTTTACAGAAACGATTCCGTCCAAATCCTAATGAAAACAGTAACTCCCCTGAACCATCGTTAGACGATAGCAATACTTCACCTGAACCAAGCATAGATACACAAATTTACCCACAAGCCTATCCACATCCTGTCTATCTATATCATAACAACAATAATACTGAATTCCCTAAAGATTATACTCAGAAAGACTATAGTCCACCAATGGAAAATCCTCATATCATGAAAGACACTTACAGATATCAACAAATGGAGGAGAATTACTATAACCTACAACAGCACTATGATCCTTATAATGGATACAGTATGTTCAATGGTGTTCAACCAATCGAGGACTGTCATGCACATCAACCAATCAGTGACTTTGTTACATATCAACCTGTGATGGATACAGATTATGGCCTCCATGTTCCTGAAGAAGAAATCAAATGTGAACCAAGAGAACTGACTCTCAGTGAACAAACCGACAAATGGATATCGGCTTTAGCGTTGGTAGAATTATCTCATGGCATGGAGTCATAAAGTGTAAAGACTAACTCATGGATATTTGTTTTAGCCTTAGTAAAGTAATCTCATGGAATCTTAAAGACAATCAAAAGAGGGCAAGGCTATACCAGAGAGAGTTTTATAGATCTTTTATACTATGACATTCAGATACAATTTTATATTAACACTTTTGCATAAATGCATGATTGAAAAGAAATGATGGCTATAAGCTCAAAATGAACAAAAATACAGTTGCATTGTTTTCAATTATTAGGGCATGTTATATAAATTTATTTGTTTTGGATGAACTGTTTGAAATTTAAAAATTGAATGTAAACCAAAGAAACCTTTACTTCTTCTAATGATATTTGATCATTATTTCAGACTTGAGTGACAAAGTAGTCGCTCATAGTTGAAAGAATTTCATTTCCTATAAAAGAAAATTGTTATATTTTTCTATATTTCTCACTAGACAGCTATACACTGAATAGATTAATTTTTTAAATGATATGTACAACCGTTCCTTCAATCAAATATAAAAGATTAGCTATCTGAAAAGTTTCTATGCAAAAGACAGATTTTTATACTATATTTTTACCTAATAGATCTGAATTTTTTTATTTCAAAGTTTATTCAATATTATTATATTTGACAATTAGATGTTTGTACAGTTTTCTAGACATTTTATACATATAGCGTTTATTCTAACTGCTGTAGAACTTAATATTGTAATAATGTGATATGTATACACAACACAGTTCATGCTTTTGTGATATTGAAATCCATGATCAATCTATTAATATCCTGCATTTATTTATATATAAAAGTTTGCATTTATTAACCCTATATATGTGAGTTACTCTCAGTTGGGAGTGAAATTGTTGTTGATTTTTGTTAACATTTAGAAGACCAAGAAGTCCCATAACCTTTGTTATCTACAGATATCCATATTGTTACTATTTGAAATCCATTATTTTATATACACATACCATTTTATTAAAATTTAAACATTCCAGGATCAACTGCTGTTTTTTTATACTTTCAAATTTGTTTAAGATGTAATATAGAAAGTTTAAAGAAGATTAAAACAGTAACATAAAAGGGGAGATAACCCATGAAAATTTCCACTGGAGAAAATTAACTATTTATTGTTTTGTTTTGTTGATGTTATTTTTTTTCTTTTTCTAACTGTTTTGAAATGACTAATCTTAATTGTTGTAAGAAATTATATGTATCTCAAAGTTGATAATGAACAAATAATAAGTATTGTTTTGGAACAAATTATAATTACAAATTCCAAGTGAACAAATTTGATACCAAATATTGCTTACTACCAAGATGTATGTGATCTTTACATGAATTATATTCAATATACATTTTGAATAGAAATTTATAATGAAATCCAATAAATATATTATAGAATTTCCACATTCCTTATGTATTTTATACTCAAACTATGTTTTACATATTTATATTTCTTTTAGTTATAATTTGTATTTATATATATTTGTGAGTACATGTACTTGTTTATCTGAATAGCTTTGTTACCATAGAAATCCAATTGTAAATATTTACTCTTGTTAAAAATTGTTTATTATTGAAAATTTATGAGTCAACAATTCTGACTGCCGTCCATTCATTCTGTTGATCTTAAATAATATTAGTCACAAATTCTGCATTTTACTCTAATATCAATGTGTTCAATATTGTCATCAATCTCATCATCATTATAACCCATAAAACATTTAGCTTTAGTCTTATAATAGCAAACTATATATTTTGTATACTTTTTGAATTGTTTTTCAGTAAATAATCAAGTAAAACTATAAAGGGTTAGGCTGTTAAAAAAATCCCCAAAAATCATCAAACTTTTATTTAAATGTGGTTGATTTGCAATTTCTTATAAATTTATTTGGTCATATTTTATGAAAATGAAGCAAATTTTAGAAAATAGTCTTTAATCAAAATAGAAGGTTTTTTTTTGGTCTTGAGTATTGGTGGTACAGGAGATGAGAATCTTTGTATTATGGCTTAAAAGTGGGTAACAAAGCTTTGTATTAATATATTTATAGGTTGACATCCAACTTGTTGCAATGAAAGGTAGCATTCCTCATGTAAAAAGTATCAACATTTTATAAAGAAGTTTGAACATCTTTCAACAGATAAGTAAGAAATGTTATACTGACCAGACAGTCAGACACACTTTTTTATGTGATTTTTTGGCCTGTACCTTGTACAATTGTACATTAAAATTACATAATTATGAGTTAAAAGTCAATATGTGTGTTTTTTACTTCTGCTTTAACACTGCATACAGTTTTGGTGAGATGAAAACAATTTTTCAATCCAGTTTTGAAGTACTTAAAGTGATGTTTTTATTGTTATAAGATTTATGAAAGGTTAGGGTATCACATAGCATGATATCACTACTTGTTCAAACTGTTTTGCACAGGGTAAAAACTGTTTAACAACTTTAAATTGACTGTATCTTTAAAATAAAATATGCTGGGCTTAATGAATTATGCAAGGTTTTATCTCTTCAATCAAATATATATGCCAAGTTTAACCTTAAAATGATATGCAATGCTTGAACCTTTAATACAATATGCCAAGTTAAACCTTTGTACAGTAATAAAATATGAAAGTTTAACCTTGAACAAAATATGCAAATATTAACCTTTCATGAAATAAGCAAAGTTTAACCTTTGATAAAATATGTCAAGTTTAACTTTTAATAAAATATGCAAAGTTTAACCTTTAATGAATATCCTAGTTGTAAATTATGAGACTCATATTTCATTTTAATGCAATATTCCTCTCCCAAAGAAAACTTTTCATTTTTTTTCTTATCACCCAAACTCATGAGGTTTATCTTACATGATGACATTTCTTTCAGTGCAAATAGGTATGATGAATTCTGTAAATGTTATGCATAATCAAATATCATCATTGAAATGGTGCTTAGAATGACTTGTTTTCTGTTTCACATCAATGCCCCCAACTTTTGTAATCAAAAATATTAATCAAATAATCTTTCATATTAAACATAGGGAAATAAGTGTTCATATATCAGTCTGTTCTCTTTTGTGAACTAAATAACAATATATTTTTCAGTGTTTTTGGAAGATACAATTGTACATGCTTATTCATGGAATTATTAGGTCAATTATTAAAACAAGGTTTGTGACTTGAATTTTTTGGAATCATAGGAAGGAATGTACTAACATCAACTGTCTATTAATTGATTGAGATCTAGTACAGAAAACTAGAGATTCAGTAACACAACCCCATTAACTATACTATCATGAATTATGTGTTTAAAGGCAACCTCAATGTTTCAAATTTATTGTACAGGCTTATATTTTTTCAGTCTTATTCATTTTCCAGTTGTATATTGTACCTTAAAAGTATTGACAATTTTGAACGAAAGAACAATTAATTCACTTAAAACAGCCTTAAAGTAGACATAGTGATGGTTACTGTTAGTAGTCCCAGATTTAATGTTGAAATTGTTATTTGAAATAAGACAATCAATAAGTTACCAGTTCAGATTATGTTGTTGTCATGTTATTGTCATGTGACTTGTCATGTTATTGTCACATGACTTGTCATATGATTTGTTATGATTGAGAATGGTTAAATAAAAGGTGGCAGTATGTGTGATACTGTATTGTTTGTTATATATCTTATAAGTTTATGAGTAGTGTTTTCATCTTTTAGAATATTTTAGTTTTTGCATTTAACTAACACTTTGTAATATAGTGTTCCTTTGGTGATATTATAATGTATTAATCATTAGATCTCGGGGTGGAATAGAGATTTTTGTACTAAACTGAACGTTTTTATACATTTTAATTTTAGATTGAATTTATATGATACAGAAGATGATCTGACTTTATGTATTAATTCTGTTTAAAAAGCTGCATCTTTTGTAGAAATGTTACTTTTCTACATGGATGTTAAGAGTATTTTCTCATAAAAGTTCAGTGTATGTGACCCGAGGTCTAAGTAATCATAGCGTGTTTTCTACTAAGTCATGTGACAGATCTGACCAATCATAATGTGTGTTTCATTTCTGTAGTGCTAATGAGCAGTGTTCAGACATTAACATTAATATGCTCTTTATACTTTTGACATGTTTATACAGAGACTATTTTGCAAATAAAATCTGAGAAAATATCCTGAGCTTACCTTTTTATTGCCAATTTGTTCCAGTCAGTCCAGGGACTTACTATAGAAAGTCCCTGGTCAGTCTTATATTGATGTAAGATATACTGTTCCTATGTCTAGTGACCTCTCTAGTGGGAATCAAGGGGGAGTAACTTAAAAAGAATATGTACCTGAATTTCCTTTTTTATGCCCCATTGATCAATGAGCATTTTGTTTTTTGATCTATGAGTTCGTTTGTTCGTCTGTCTGTCTCCTGTCTCAGGTTAAAGTTTTTAATGAAGTTGAAGTCCGATCAATTTAAAACTTAATTCCTAATACATGATCTTCCTAATTTTAATGCCAAATTAGAGTTTTGACCCCAATTTCGCTGTCCACTAAACATAGAAAATGATAGTTCATGTGGGGCATGTGTCCTATGGACAGGACAAATTCTGATTTTAAAACAATTTAATGAAAGTTCTTATTAAAGAAACTCATAGAAAAGAAATGAATTTATTAAAAGAAAATAGAAGTAAAATGAAGTATATGTGATATGGCTTATTCATTATCACACCCTGTATCAAGCCTTAACCAATTTTATCCCTCTATTTTTTTCAATATCACAGTCCATATCAACCCATAGTTCTTGGTATTATATTGGTGTCTACAGTTGATATGGATGTGATTTTGGAACAGCCATATGATATTCTAAATTGATGCAAGTTAAGTATATACATGAATTTTAATAATACTTTAAAAGCAATATAACTTATATATTAATATATTATTACAAATTATATTTAGTGCATCAGTCACATTAATAACAATCATTATACAATACACACATGGCGAAGAATGACAATAATTATGATAAATTAGGAAAAAATACACATGACGATAGTGCACTCCGGCTTCCTACACCAATAAAAACTGGCTGCCACAAAATAGCCCAAAAGCAGTGCTTAAAAGTGGCATTAAAACACCAAAAATCAAAAATCAAAAATTAATTCACAAAAAATCCAATATTTTAAAACTATATTTTAAGCAATGCATTGAAGAAATAAATGAATGATTTAACTTCTATTGTAAATCCCTATGTTCTATGTTTAGCCATGGCAGACATGTTGTCTTGGTTGGATTGCAGGGTCATCGAATATATTTTTCATTCGAGACATCCTATTGAAAATTGTGGCCAAGTTTAATTCTATTTGGTCCAGGAGACTAAGTGGAGAAGATTTTGGTTAAAGATTTCAAATATTTACGACATCAAAAAATCAATGAAGGGTAAAAAAATTTAATTCAAATAGTTTGGGGATGGGGTCAAAATTACTGCAAGTTTTGTTTAATTGACATCGATTTTATATATATCCTTATTCAATCAATTTTTCCCAAATGAAGTTAAAAAGGGAGGGGGGGGAGGGGTAGAGGAGTCAGTGAAAAAACTATATGAATTAAGTTTTTTTTATTCTACATTGGACTTTTGATGTCGTTCCTAAGGGGTCAATTGAAAATTTTGGTCATATCAAATTATTTGAAGATCATACTTTGCTAAAAATTGTTTCTGTTTACAGTTTATCTCTATCTATAATAATATATAAGATAATAACCAAAAACTGAAAAACGTTCTTGAATAACAAATTCAGGAAGCAGCAACCCAACAATGGGATGTCAGATTTTTCTAAAAATCCCAGGGCGGATATATCTATTAATAGCCTGATGAACATTTTTACCCCATGTCAGATTTGCTCTAAATGCTGTAGTTTGAACATATAAGCGAAAAACGGCATTTTACCACTATGATCTATTTTATGCCATGTCCCACAGGCACGTGTTACTATCCATACGAAGGTCGACTATCCATATAATATCTATTTAAATGGATAGTCGACCTTCGTATGGATAGAAACAAGTGCCTGTGCCATGTCCTCCATGTTGGTTGGCAGGAAGTGTCATCTGAACATTTTTTCAAACCAGATACCTCAATGATGATTGTAGCAAAGTTTGGTTAAATTTGGCTCAGTAGTTTAAGAGGAGAAGATTCTTGTAAAAGATTACAAAGATTTACAAATAATTGTTAAGAAATGACTATATAAAGGGCAATAACTTCTTAAGGGGTCAATTGACAATTATGGTCCTGTCGACTTATTTGTAGAACTTATTTTGTTAAACATTATCGCTGTTTACAGTTTATCTCTATCTATAATAATATATATTCAAGATAATAACCAAAAACTGCAAAATTTCCTTTAAATTACCAATTTAGGGACAGCAACCCAATAACGGGTTGTCCGATTCTTTTAAAAATCTCCGGGCAAATAAATCTTAACCTGATGAATATTTTTACCCCTTGTCAGATTTGCTCTCAATGCTTTTAAATGGTCAACATTAATGTTTGTCAAACTGCTATATATCCAATAAAAAATTCCGATAAAGTGTGCGGAAAAGGTCAAAGTAAATATTTTGTCAAAATTTTATGAAATTAAACGAGCAACCGGTTTTGATTGGGTTTGTATTGCTCAGTCTTTAACTTTATCTGTGTTTTGTGTACTGTTTGTCATTACGTCGTTTTTGGTTTTTTTTTTTTCATTGCATTGTCAGTTTGTGTTCGACTCATGAGTTTCCCTATGGTATATTTTGCCTCTCTTTTTACCTTTCTATTTTTCAATTATTGCCATGTTTAAAATTGTCACTATCTGTCTTAGTTACTCACCCAATTTGTCAATTTAACGTTACTATAAACTATTGGGCAAATGCCAGATTGTTCTTTTAACAAATAGTTCTTTTCTGACAAATTATATTTCTGAAAAAATACTTATTCCAGAAGAATATAAAAGGTAACACATTTTAGTTATAAAAATCTATTGAATTTGATGAGAATTATTATCCAAGACAAATTGAGTTATGAACAATGTGAAAATTATTGACATCATAAGTTTTTTAATTTAACGTAAAAAATGTTATCAAAGTGTCAGAAGCTGTCCTAAACTAAGTTGCACACTTTACTGTGAAGGATGATACATTTAAGGTAGCACAATACAAAGATTTTATAACTCCAACTCCCAAGTTTTAAAATGCTGTAACATTCTTAATAATGCTTGAAAATTTATAAAAGTGGTAGAAATTTCCACTTTCAAATGAAATTAGCTTCTGCATAGGTATCCCTAGAGGCTTGATTTTATTATATGTTGTTCTTATGGCCATTATCTACAAAAGGGTGTCTTGGCCGAAGATTTGTAGAGGTTTGTGAAAGATTTAAACAATAGAGAACAGTCCTTTTAAATAATTTAACAGCCATTGTTGCGACATCAAACTTTATTTTATGATAAAGTTGTTGATTTTAACTTTCTAATTGTTAACTTCCCATTTTTTCAGAAGGAACGCACTCTTTGTCCCCTCTAGCGGTCTTAGATCATTGTATACCAGTATAGTCGGTTGCTCTGGAAGGTATATGTACGATGAAGCCCAAATATGGATCTTATTTTTAGCATTATTCTCATATTATGATTTAATGGCTATAATCACGATGTACCATACTTTAAAAATCACAAGATAGGGAATAAGATTTCCGTTTAATTTGTTTAAAAGTATCAACGATTTTTTGCATATTAAAATCTTAATTTTCCACCAATTTTACATTCGCTCCGTTGTTTGATGAAGATTGAATTTGTGCTCCCTTTTTAGCTCACCTGGCCCACAGCACGGTGGGTATGGTTGTCCTGCGAGAGAACGTACTGTGCTGGTGATTCGGTCCTGACGGGTGCTGGTGATCAATGAAAAAATGTAAACAATGACGAAAATGATGTTTTCACTCATAAAAAATGGAAGAAAACAGTTGAGATTTTTCAATTTCGTTTCTTATGGGTTCATATATAAACCATTAAAAAAATGACCCTCTAAACTGTTTTAGTAAGCGTAACACAAAAATGCTCATTTTCAGAAAATCTCGAACTGAAAAAATAAAACAAAAGTGCTCCTAGAGTCCGCCTTCTATACCGCAATCCACACGACAAAACAATTTTGTGAAAAAACATTGCAATTTATTAAAATTAAGCATTTTCTCAATTTATTCATGTCCTGATACTGTGCTGGTGGGTCCTGTCATTTTGCTGGTGGGTCCTGATACGGTGCTGGTGATTTTGGATAAGAAGTTGGTCATATTTGAAACAAATGTTACAAAATCAATAAAATTAGCCAGATAATTGTTGCCAACAGGATCTAGGACTCCTATTTTAGCTCTTGTGCATCCATTTGGCTGTTTATTATGTGTTTTCAAATGATCTGAACTTGTATTACATAATAACATAAAAGGGCAACATCTTTCGTCCAATATCAGATAACAATATATAGTATCTAAAACAAGTTAAAAATTTCACAATACTATTTATTTCATTTGATGTGTCAATTTGTTCGACAAAAGTCGAAAAGAAGAGACTTTTTTTATATCATGATTATATGTCGCTTTCTAGATCTATGCTTAAGCATTTATTTCAGATGACATGGACTCCTCACCCTGATGACCCTGCTGCCTTTCATAACTTTATCCGTATACATATATTAATAGATAAAGAAAAGGCTGCATGCAACACGTATTTTTGTATTTAAAATGATTCGTTGTAACGAGAATATTTGTGTTGAATGGAAACTGTGAGGGTCACAATCTTAAATTGCTTATAAATGTTGCTGGAACCAGTTTCGTTATCTGATCTGAATTTTCTGAAATGTGCAAGGTAGATAGACAATTTGATTTTTTTTACTCAGTAATGAACCACTGTGTTGATCCCATGCTAAACATAACAAAAATCTCTGTGAATTTTCTACAAAAATAGTGATTTTATTTTTCACTAAATTCTCTTTTTCTACTAAATACAATAACGAACTATAAATAATAATGCTTTGCAAGAAGTTTCCCCTTGATATATGTACAAAATTATATCTCTATTATTCATTGTCTGTGCTGTTTTGATACTATTGCAGTTTGCACATTTCGGAATTGACAGGCCACAGGAGGGGTCATGAACCGTACACGAAAAGATAAAATATTGATATAAGTACTTAATTTGCATCTTTGAACCCCCACCCCGGCTTGTTTTTTTAGGAGCCTGGGGTGTCTAAAAATGGTTGATTACAGACAGCCCAGTACGCATTTTACTTTCCAGGCGTGTTATTGTTGATTGTTAAAGTCCTGAAAACGGAAAGATGGAAACACAAATATTTGATATATCTAGCTTTAGATTCAGGTTTTTTTTTAAATATAAATTAAGGCTACATTTTAATATAATAATTCTATGAATTCACAATATCAAAATATGCAGAAAAAAAAGAATGAAGTGAAATATCTTAGTAAGGAGTCATTACTACAGAGATGGTGTGTTTGACACACAAAACTTAAAAGCTTAGTGATATTACCAATATTAAAATAAAAGTGAATTTTAGTTGGGTATTTTTTCCATTTAATCATTTTCAATTATAATCAAGGCACATTTTATTTTTATTCATGAAAAATATTTATATAAAGAAAAGAAGGACACATTGTTCACTTCCTCCCCCGTAATTCTTTATCAAAAATATTTATTTTGAAATGAAAAAAGCTAAGAAATCTTAATTTTATTAGTGTTCTCTAGGTTATTTCGTCTTCATTCTCTGACATATTCTAGCCTGCCCTTTCATAAAAGAGTGATTTTTTTTAGTGTTCTATTGATCTTTCGAAGAAAAAAAAAATACCTGATTGTTGGAAAAATCTTACAGCAAGTGATTCTTAATAGCTATAAGATACATTTTTCTTTTACAATACAACTTTTCAATCTTACGGAAAACTATTCCAAGCTTTCACTGTAACCTCGCTCTAACTTATCCCCCCCCCCCCCAAAAAAAAAAAAACAACCACCAAACCATTAATATAGTGCTGTACATTGACAATAAATGTGAAAACCCGCAATAATATTGTCATTCTTATAGTCAGCACTCAATTGTTCACAAACAAATGTGTTTTAAGCTGCTAAAGACATGATTCAAACGCTTAGAAAGTCCTTTGTTCTATATTTTTGCTCTCCATTTTTATGCAAAACCTTTTACATTTTTATTTTATGGGTTATTGTTGAAGGTCGTACGATGACGTATGGTTGTTAACACATACTTCCTTTGGTTTCTTATGGAAATTTGTCCATTGACAACAAACATACCACATTATCTACTTAATATAAGTATTGTATAAATTACAACGTATTTTGGTGATCTTGCAAAATGATCGTAATCCCGAAAATCGTAAACATATTTTCTTATCTTAAAAGGGGGCAAGAAGGGTTCCATTAACAGGCCAATAAATAAGATTACAGTTAGTTTTTTTTAAAATAGGGGTATTTTTTCTTTCATAATAACAGTAAACAGATTCACAACAATGTCAATTTCAAGAAAGCAGACAATAGCTAATAAGTCAATAACAGTACAGCATCAATGATCTTGAAAATGTGCCACTTTTAAATAAAATATAAAAGCACAGAACCAGGACATAGGAGCACAGAACCAGGACCGTTTTTTCTTATCACCAGCACAGCGTCAGGACAATTCCGTTTAACGAACTTGCACGACATTTGCAATATAATATTGTTGTAATATACTTTGCATGGTACTTATGACACATCAGAGAAAAATTAAGCAACAAAACAGTCGTTTTATTGCCGTTCTGATACAATGTAAACAAACCCACCAGCACAGAATCAGGACCCACCAGCACCCGTCAGGACCAAATCACCAGCACAGTACGTTCTCTCGCAGGACAACCATCCCCACCGTGCACAGGGTCAAGTGAGCTTTTCTCATCACTTGACCGTCATCGTCGTCCGTCGTCGTTAGCTTTTACAAAAATCTTCTCGTCTGAAACTACTGGGCCAAATTAATCCAAACTTAGCCACAATCATCTTTGGGGTATCTAGTTTAAAAAATGTGTGGCGTGACCCGGTCAACCAACCAAGATGGCCGCCACGGCTAAAAATAGAACATAGGGGTAAAATGCAGTTTTTGGCTTAAACTAAAAAAAAAAGCATTTAGAGCAAATCTTTAGGGGTAAAAATGTTTATCAGGTCAAGATCTATCTGCCCTGAAATTTTCAGATGAATCGGGCAACCCGTTGTTGGGTTGCTGCCCCTGAATTGGTAATTTTGAGGAAATTTTGCTGTTTTTGGTTATTATCTTGAATATTATTATAGATAGAGATAAACTGTAAACAGCAATAATGTTCAGCAAAGTTAGATTTACAAATAAGTCAACTTGACCGAAATGGTCAGTTGACCCCTTTAGGAGTTATTGCCCTTTATAGTCAATTTTTAACCATTTTTCATAAATCTAAGTAATCTTTTACAAAAATCTTCTCCTCTGAAACTACTGGGCCAAATTAATCCAAACTTGGCCACAATCATCTTTGGGGTATTATGTTAAAAAAATGTGTCCGGTGACCCAGCCATCCAACCAAGATGGCCACCACGGCTAAAAATAGAACATAGGGGTAAAATGCAGTTTTTGGCTTATAACTCAAAAACCAAAGCATTTATAGTAAATCTGATTGAAGTAAAATTGTTTATCAGGTCAAGATCTATCTGCCCTGAAATTTTCAGATAAATCGGACAACCCGTTGTTGGGTTGCTGCCCCTGAATTGGTAATTTTAAGGAAATTTTGCTGTTTTTGGTTATTATCTTGAATATTATTATAGATAGAGATAACCTGTAAACAGCAATAATGTTCAGAAAAGTAAGATTTACAAATAAGTCAACATGACTGAAATGGTCAATTGACCCCTTTAGGAGTTATTGCCCTTTATAGTCAATTTTTAACCATTTTTCGTAAATCTTAGTAATCTTTTACAAAAATCTTCTCCTCTGAAACTACTGGGCAAAATTAATCCAAACTTGGCCACAATCATCTTTGGGGTATCTAGATTAAAAAAAAGTGTCCTATGACCTAGCCATCCAACCAAGTTGGCCGCCACGGCTAAAAATAGAACATAGGGGTAAAATGCAGTTTTTGGCTTATAACTCAAAAACCAAAGCATTTAGAGCAAATCTGACACGAGGTAAAATTGTTTATCAGGTCAATGTCTATCTGCCCTGAAATTTTCAGATGAATGGGACAACCCGTTGTTGGGTTGCTGCCCCTGAATTGGTAATTTAAAGGAAAATTTTCCGTTTTTGGTTATTATCTTGAATATTATTATAGATAGAGATAAACTGTAAACAGCAATAATGTTCAACAAAGTAATATTTACAAATAAGTCAACATGACCGAAATGGTCAATTGAGCCCCTAAGGAGGTATTGCCCTTTATAGTAAATTTTTAACAATTTTCATAAAATTTGTGAATTTTCACTAACATTTTCCACTGAAACTACGGGGCCAAGTTTATTATAGAGATAATTGTAAGCAGCAAGAATGTTTAGTAAAGTAAGATCTACAAAATCTTCTCCTCTGAAACTACTGGGCAAAATTAAACCAAACTTGGCCACAATCATCATTGAGGTATCTAGTTTAAAAAATGTGTGGCGTGACCCGGCCAACCAACCAAGATGGCCGCCATGGCTAAAAATAGAACATAGGGGTAAAATTCAGTTTTTGGCTTATAACTCAAAAACCAAAGCATTTATAGTAAATCTGATTGAAGTAAAATTGTTTATCAGGTCAAGATCTATCTGCCCTGAAATTTTCAGATAAATCGGACAACCCGTTGTTGGGTTGCTGTTGAATTGGTAATTGTAAGGAAATTTTGCTGTTTTTGGTTATTATCTTGAATATTATTATAGATAGAGATAACCTGTAAACAGCAATAATGTTCAGAAAAGTAAGATTTACAAATAAGTCAACATGACTGAAATGGTCAATTGACCCCCTAAGGAGTTATTGTCCTTTATAGTCAATTTTTAACAATTTTCATAAAATTTGTAAATTTTTACTAACATTTTCCACTGAAACTACTGGGCCAAGTTCA
Organism: Mytilus edulis; assembly: GCF_963676685.1. NCBI lineage: Eukaryota > Metazoa > Mollusca > Bivalvia > Mytilida > Mytilidae > Mytilus > Mytilus edulis. Next base: position 122,542,792 of record NC_092344.1, read on the forward strand.
TTATAGATAGAGATAATTGTAAGCAGCAAGCATGTTCAGTAAAGTTAGATGTACAAACACATCACCATCACCAAAACACAATTTTGTCATGAATCTATCTGCTTCTTTTGTTTAATATTCACATAGACCAAGGTGAGCGACACAGGCTCTTTAGAGCCTCTAATTTCTTTACTGCCCCCCCCCCCCCTCCCCCAAATCCAATGAAAACATACAAATTGCAAAAAAAATAATACTGGAAACATATAGCTCATGTGTCAAAACCCACCCTTTTCCATCCCCTTTTTTGATAGATATGACAAGAATTGCCAATTAGACAAATATCCAGCAAAATTCAAATTCAAATGAAATTGATGTAAGCAACTCAAGGCAACCGTATGACCTGTAATAATGAGAAACACTCATACTATTATTTTATTATTTACAGTGCTTATATAGCGCTTATCTAAATAAACATTTACTCTAAGCACACAGTCGGCTATAAAAGGCCCCGACATAAAAAAAAAAAAAAAAAAGATACAATTCAATTGCGAAAAAACGTTCCAATTTTTTAACAAAACGATTTACAACAAACACATATGAAAGACATGTACCAACGAAAACCACTTACCTACATGCTTCTGACTTGGGACACGCACATAAAGCGCATCTGGTGGAGAAAAAATGGTACCGTTTATAATGTTATTACTAACACTTGGTCGATTCCTCTGCTGGTGGACTGAAGTCCCCGAGGGTATCACCATCCCAGTAGCCAGTTCTTCGGTACTGCATGAAAATACGGATTTTGTGATATTCGAATTTGTTGTTAAATTGTTTTTAAATTAATGTATGTATCTCCCTCATGCAAAGCTCTGTTTTTATGCCCGGTTTCGATATTCTTATTTTGTCCTTTTTGAATATAGCTCTTCATCTTTTTAATAAGCTTGAATTTTCAAATATTTTGACCTCATGCATCACTCAAGAGACTATGATTGTCGAAATGCGCATTTGATGGAAAGAACTCAACAAGTACAAATTGGTATGCTGATTCTAAAAAAACTTTATTGCTAGTATGGTGTCCCCCAAGGCTCCATATTAGGACCCCTTCTGTTTATATTATACATAAACGACCTTCCTATCTATATGAAAAATTGTTGCACTGATTTATTTAAGAATTGCATGCTTCTTTGTGTAACTTTATTGGGGTGTAAAAGCATGTTGACCGAAGTACATTTTGTATGAAGCGCAGAAGCGCTTCCTTCTAAAAAAAATGTGAGCACGGTCAACGTTTTTACAACCCCATGAAGTTACAAAAAGAAGCATTCAATACTTATAATTTCATTTTTTGGCTAGGATCATGAAAACACGAATTTTCTCAAGTCAAGTTTTTATTTAATTTACCTGTGCACTTTTTTGTGGACCTCGTGTCATCATGGTCATAATGAATGATAAATTTTATTGCGTAATGAAATTTATTAAGGAATAACGCGAGACTGCAGTGTAGCCAATCAGAATAACGTATTCTAATGAAACATAAATCTAATGTAATTATGTGCTGATGATTCAACTTTACCTCTTTCTGGCAATTGTTATCAAACTCTGCGTTCAAAGGTACAAGAAGATTTACATGGTGGTGAGAACTGGTGCAATGATAACAGTATGTTCATCAATAAGAATAAATGAAAATATATGATTATTTGAATAAAGCAAAGAGCAATGCCACATTACAATGAGAGTTGTTTATTAACAATCAAGACTTCCACATACGTCTCTTAGGCATTAAAATTGACCCTTCCCTCTGTTACGGTCAGAAATCACCTTTAAATTGTAGCCAACAAAAGACACAAATCAATAATAAAATTTAACAAGACTATTATATAAAATTTAACAAGACTATTATATAAAATTTAACAAGACTATTATATAAAATTTAACAAGACTATTATATAAAATTTAACAAGACTATTATACAATGCTTCTTTGTGTAACTTTATTGGGGTGTAAAAGCATGTTGACCGAAGTACATTTTGTATGAAGCGCAGAAGCGCTTCCTTCTAAAAAAATGTGAGCACGGTCAACGTTTTTACAACCCCATGAAGTTACAAAAAGAAGCATTCAATACTTATAATTTCATTTTTTGGCTAGGATCATGAAAACACGAATTTTCTCAAGTCAAGTTTTTATTTAATTTACCTGTGCACTTTTTTGTGGACCTCGTGTCATCATGGTCATAATGAATAATAAATTTTATTGCGTAATGAAATTGATTAAGGAATAACGCGAGACTGCAGTGTAGCCAATCAGAATAACGTATTCTAATGAAACATACATCTAATGTAATTATGTGCTGATGATTCAACTTTACCTCTTTCTGGCAATTGTTATCAAACTCTGCAGTCAAAGGTACAAGAAGATTTACATGGTGTTGAGAACTGGTGCAATGATAACAGTATGTTCATCAATAAGAATAAATGAAAATATATGATTATTTGAATAAAGCAAAGAGCAATGCCACATTACAATGAGAGTTGTTTATTAACAATCAAGACTTCCACATACGTCTCTTAGGCATTACAATTGACCCTCCCCTCTGTTACGGTCAGAAATCACCTTTAAATTGTAGCCAACAAAAGACACAAATCAATAATAAAATTTAACAAGACTATTATACAAAAGTTAACAAGAAGTATTATTACACAAATATTACTGTCAACTTTACTTTCAAAATATGAGTCCAATAATCTTTTATCTGTATCCAGAAATCTTATCGGGAATCCAATCAGAATATGAATACGTCCACTTCTAAGGTCACAATCTAGTATGATGTTGTACAATGTAGAATAAACGTGTCAATCCAAAGGCTGTGAATATTAATGTCTATCGATGTCTTAGTGAAATTAAGTCTGAAAGTTTTACTTTAGTGTCTGTATATATATATGGAGTTGTCACGGAAATCTCTAGAACACTGTAGAAACGGAATGCCCTGGAAAACTAGAACGGGAGATTCTAGAAACTTATAGAAGTTTGAATAACGCATCTTTTATTAGGATCATTCTGGACAAATGGAAAGTTCCAATCATTCAGTAATTTCTAAACTGCACAGTTATATAAGATTATTTTGTAAACAACTATCAGGCCACACAACACAAATTAGGCCAACATAAATATAATATATAAATCAAATCAAATCAAATCAAATCAAATAATTTTATTGGTGTAAATTCCTATACAGAAATGATACCAGGCATACCAGCCGACATTTACAAAATACAAATTCAAAAATAAACAAACAAACAAACAAAAACAACCAAACATACTTTGTCAATGATGATGATATGCTGAGTGCGCATGACAAGATGGATGTTTTGAATTTTCGAGCTCTCAAGATAAATTCTTATAAATTCTTATAACTATGGATCTAATGATTGACTTCACACTATAAATCGTATGTATCTTATTCAAAGATTTTGGGATGAGGGTCTTATCCTCTCAACGCCCGTTAGCAAATATTATTGTGTATTTGAAATAACCTGTGATCCCGTTCCGATCCGATGTACTAATTACAAAAACTATACATATTAACTCAACTGAGGGTCTAGAAGAGTAAACAAACAAAAAATGGGAGACAAAAAAGATAAAAAGGGTGACAAATCGACAACGCAGATTCTAAAGGAAAGTAGGAATGTCTTGTATGGAGAGGAAACAGAAATACCTGCTGTTCTAAATAACGTATTGACACTATTAAACAGAATGGATACAAGACTATCCTCGATCGAAAAAAATACAGGAAAAAACACAACAACCTTAAGTCAAATGAACGATAAATTTAATTCCCTTTCCGCAAGAGTAATCGACGCAGAAAAGGATATAGTAGATGTCAAATCGAGAGTGACTCAACTAGAAGCAACTTCACATGGTACAGGAAATCTTTTCGATGAAATTAAGACAAAGACAGACAAATTAGCCTCAGATATTGAACATTTACAGAGGGAGAGGACTGATTTTGAAAACAGACAAGAGAACATGAAAGAGAAAATAGACAATTTAGAGGAAGATAAGTGTATGTTGAACGACAAACTGATTGATATGCAATGCCGTTCGATGAAGTACAATCTTATATTCTCCGGGATTGAGGAACATCGAGATGAAGACTGTGAAGACAAACTCCGCCGATTCATATATCAGGACATGAGAATTGAACATAGACTAGAATTTGGCAATGTTCATCGTTTTGGGAAGAGTTACCGGAACAAACCGAGACCAATCATAGCACGATTTTTGTACTTTTCCGATTTAGAAATGGTAAAACGTGCCGGGAAAAACCTTAAAGGTACACACTATGGAGTGAACCAGCAATTTCCAGCTGAAATTGAAGAAAAAAGACGGAAACTTTATCCGATCATGAAGGCCGAACGAAAAAACAACTCAAAAGTTGTTCTCATCCGTGACAAACTATATGTTAATGATGAGTTAGCACATATTTACAACTTCTCGTCCAATCAAATTGCTTGAATTTGCCTTCTAATTTTCATAGTACATACTTTTTCCGTGTAGTAAGTAACTAAGCATGAATGACCACAAGGGTAAGATTTCATTGTATTGTAATCAAGATATTAGATATGGCAAGCCGTTCTCGTCAAAACTATGTTTAAACCATTTTTCGAAAAAATTACACACCGAGAATTACAACAAAGCACACTGAGATTTAAAAACTTCAAAACGCACACTGAGAATGGAAAATTACACACTGAGAATTGAAAATTACACACTGAGAATTAAAAATTACACACTGAGATTTCATAAAGATGCACTGAGATTAAAAAAATGAAAAACGCACACTGAGAATTGAAAATTACACACTGAGATTTCAAAAAGACACTGAGAATAAATAAACTGAAAACACACACTGAGAATTTGAAATTACACACTGAGAATTTAAAATTACACACTGAGATTTGTGCGCACTTTTTATGCGCACATATCTAATTAGCATACTTAATCTGAATCTATTACAAGCTTAAAACAACAAGGGGACAGAACTCGTTAGTCCTTCGATTTGGTTCCAAATTATTAATAAAAAAAACTTTAGAAACACAAGAACAAGAAAAAAAACCCACTTACTCTTATTACAAAATATAACCAAATGATGAAAAACTGTATTAAAATTATAAGAAAACATTGGAACAATCTGCAAAAGAATGCAGTGAAATTTTTACTCAAGTGTCTATTATAGCATATAAACGTAACAAAAATATAAAAGATTAACTAGCGAAATCAGGGAAACAGTTGGAAGACGTTTGAAAAGGGACACATGTTTAATGAGGGGGGCCTCTTTAATTACTGGTAGTTATGATCTGAATTATAGGCAACAAACTTATGAATATGAGCGATGTTAAGTCTTGAAATTTATTACGAATGTTGGTTAAAGGAATCGCATTTCATTATAATGACAAGAGTTCTTCAGATCAAGATATTAATCTATTGAATTATTCATCTCATGAATATTCATAAGTAATTTGCATATTAATCTCAGTGTGTATTTTTGAAATCTCAGTGTGTAATTAACAATTCTCAGTGTGTGTTTTTCAATTTATTTCATCTCAGTGTGTCTTTTAAAATCTCAGTGTGTAATTTTGAATTCTCAGTGTATTTTTTATTTTTTTTAAATCTCAGTGTGTAATTTCGAATTCTCAGTGTGTTATTTTAGGTTTTTAAATCTCAGTGTGTATTTTTTTCGAAAAAAGGGTTTAAACATAGTTTTGACGAGAACGGCTTGCCATAATTAGAACAAAAATTGCTACTGGCTATTTTGAAATAAATGATGTGTTCCAAATTTAACTAAATAGTTTGTAATTAGTTTTCAAAAAGATTTTTAACATCCTACTAATCAATCTTTTGATCTAAATTTTGTTTTGACAATTAAAAAAGTTTCTTTCATTTAAATAAAGAGTAATAATAATGGTGCTTTATACCTTGATTAAAGTACAACTCAATCTAAAATTTGTAATCCTTTATCTTCCATGCAATTACTTTGTACACAAAAAGAGTCAACCATGAATCTTTTGAAGGAAAATTATTAATAAAGCAATTTGATATATTTAGTCATAAATTGGTCGATAATTGGTTGCCTAATGTCCAGTGACAAATATTTCATGCATATAAACTATTCACTAGACTACCTATGGGTACATAACAGGGGCAGATCCAGCCGTTTTTGAAAGGTGTTTCAACCAAAGATGTGGGAGGGAGTTCCAACTGTTTGTATTCAGATAGTTTTAGGTATTATGTGAAATTAAAAAAATGTTTTCAAGAATGTAAAGCTTTCACTGCAATTTAAGAATTGTCTGCTCTTGGTCAATTCATTTTGTCATCTTACCATGTAAATAAGTACATGTATAGTACAACAACGCTTCGTTCATATCAATAAACATACTTACACCAGCAGCTACCTTCTTTTACATTCTAAAGTCAAGGGCCTTTGAAATCCCATTTTTACAATGATATTATAGTGAGTAGATTTACAAAACTACGTAAATGAGCAACATCCAGTCAGCCAAAACATATCATCTAACATAATTACAGGATTACTCAAGTTGTAAATATGTGCTAAATTGGATAGTATATACCTTTCTATACAATAACCGAGACTTAGTGACAGTTTCCAACGACGAAGCGCCTCGTGAAGAGCCCCGCCAGACACCTATCAGACCGAAGAAACGATCGAGAGTGAGTTCTACTCCAGACAGAGATGGACATAGTTAGGTCAACCTTGGAAGAGAAAATAACATTCCAGCTCAATCAACTTTTAACAATACAAATAATCATGTGATTAATAAAACTATTTTAAAAATACTTACATTAAATGTGTGTGGTTTAAGTAGACGTGTTCAATATCCTGAGTTTTTAGATCTTATTAATAATTATGATATTCTTTGTTTTGTAGAGTCAAAAACAGATGATTTAGACGAAATTGATATACCAAATTTTGAAATTAAGATGAAAAATAGATTTACTTTACGAAGGGTAAAATCTGAGGGAATAGTATTATGTTTTAGGACACATTTAGCAGATAAGATAAATATGATTGATACAGATAGTAAATATATCATGTGGTTCACAGTAGACAAAGAAATATTGCGTCTAAATAAAAATGTCTTGTTTGGAATTGTCTACATTCCTCCTGAAAACTCATCGTATTGTATCGGGGACCCCTATAACGAAATGGAAAATGAGTTTTTGAACTTTTGTTCACATTATAATTACATTTGTCTTATGGGAGATTTCAATTCTAGAACTAGTAGAGATCCAGATTTTATTGATCTTGAATACGATGAATTCTCGGGGATGTTAGACATTGAAAATACCTGTATTAATACATTACATAATTTATGTTTACCCATCCAGAGAAAAAGTATGGATGTTAAAAAGAACAATTTCGGTAACTATTTATTAGATTTTTGTAAATACAACAATATGCTTATTGTTAATGGAAGAATTGGTGACAACAGTGGACACTTTACTTGTAAAAATGCTAGCGTTGTTGATTATAATATATGTTCCCCATGTTTTCTCAAACTTATAGAAAATTTCTCTATATTAGAAACGAATACTTTATTTTCGGATATACATAATCCGTTATCATTAACTGTTAAAGCCGAAGTAGTTATAAATAAAGTGGTTGTAGATGAACCATCGCATGAAAAGATTAAAGACTGCGAGAGTACTAAAACTGTAGACTTTATTGATAATATAGACGGAGAAAAAGTAAAAGAAATACTGACTAAACTAGTAAATATGGTTGACAATGCAAAAATAAATGAAACAACCATAAATACCGCAGTTGAGAGTATAAGTAATTTACTAACCGATGCAGCTAAGAGTACTTTTGGCACATATACCCAGCAAAAACTTAATCCAAATTTACAAAAATATAAGAAGGCATCAAAACCGTGGTTTGATGATGATTGTAAAGAAGCCAGGAAAAATATAAATCATCAAAAAGAAAGTTGAGAAGAAATCGATCTCAACTTCAGGAGGCCGAAACTAAATCTTTAGAGAAAAAATATAAGAGGACTATGGATAAAAGTATGAGAAAACATAGGAAAAAAATTAGAAATAAAATAAATAATTTGAAATCCACTAACCCAAAAGAATATTGGAAAATTTTGAATAGTGGAAAAAACAGAAAAGCCCTAATATACCAGTATATAAAAACAAGGGTGACAAATTGGATCCCAAAAACTTTAGGCCTATCACTATTATTAGCTGCTTTGGCAAATTATTTACCTCTGTTTTGAACACAAGATTAAACAAATTTTCTGATGATTATCAGATTATTTGTGAAAATCAGTCAGGGTTTAGGAATGGATACAGTACTACAGATAACTTATTTGTTATTTACATGTTATTTAGTTTAATGAAAAGTAAAAAGAAAAAAATGTATTGTGCCTTTATAGACTTTGCTAAAGCATTTGATAGTGTATGGAGAAATTGATTGTTTCAGAAATTGCTTGGAAACGAAATAAACGGTAAAATTTATAACGTTATATTCAATATGTATAGTAGTATTAAATCAAGAATTGTATATAATGGACAATCATCAGATTATTTCCCTTGTAATATTGGTGTAAGACAAGGAGAAAATCTCTCGCCTTTTTTATTCTCCTTATATTTGAATGATTTGGAATCTTTTTTACAAATACATGATGTTATGGGACTTAGTAGTATATCTGAAGAAATTGAGAATGAGATGAATACTTATATTAAACTGTTTGCTTTATTATATGCAGATGATACAGTTCTATTTGCTGAATCAGCTGAATCTCTTCAATCTCAACTTAATACATTTAGTGAATATTGTAAACTTTGGAAACTTAGTGTAAATCCTAGTAAAACGAAAATTATTATTTTTTCTGGTGGACGTTTATCTCACAATCCTCTTTTTTATTTTGATAATATTGAATTAGATGTTGTCAAAGAAATACCATATTTGGGATTGACTTTTTCAAGGACAGGTAGCTTTGCAAATACTAAAAAGATATTAGTTACTAAGGCATACCGTGCCATGTACGATGTACTTAAGAAGGGGAGAGTTCATAACCTTTCGGTGAGATGTCAGTATGATTTGTTCGATAAGATAGTGAAGACGATCTTACTTTATGGGTGTGAAATTTGGGGGTTCAGTAATATGGATATTATAGAGAGAGTACATTTGAAATTTTGCAAGATACTACTGAACTTGAAAAAGTCAACTCCAAACTTTATGGTATATGGTATATGGTGAACTTGGTGTGTATCCCATGGTAGTCTATGTTAAACTACGTATGGTAAATTATTGGTGTAGAATTGTCCACGGCAAAGAAAATAAGTTGTCACACATTTTGTATAACTTTATGTTTTTAAAATATTCACAGAATAATTGTAAGTCTGAATGGGTTAGGCCAATTAAAATTAATTGATAGATTTTCGTCCCCGCCCGCCCCTCTGAAATCGCCCCGCCTCGAATTTTTTTATTTTATAAAATTTACGATTTCCGGATTTTGTTCATTCCCGTTACCGGTAACCGTTAAAATTTCGTTTCATTCAATGCTTCCTGTTTCAAATTTCGGTTTTGTACCTCGAGTAAATCTAGCCAAAATGATTAAGTCGACCTTTCCGCTGCTCTATGATGACAACATCATCTTCCGAGAGTAAAGATTGATAACGAGAATGACATGAAATATTGGTGTTACGAGAAAAACGCTTTTTCCAATACTGCAAATCGCGGTATGTCACAAATTTCTGTGATTAGAAAACTGCGGACTTTTTTATTTATGCAATGACTTTGTCTCAGGAAATTTAAACTGTAAATGATACCCAAAGCACAAGATTCGTGGAAACTATTGATACAGAAAACATGACTGAATTACAGATATTGAAACACAAGCTCGAACTTGTTAGATTTATGACCGTTTATTGAATTTAAAAAGTCGACTAACATACGCATTTTATTTATTGAAGCCCTTTGATTTTACCCATGGCTGTCTTTTAATGTTGACAAACAGCAAATGTCCAAATACACCCAAAAAGACTCATTAGGTAAACAACAACTTTTTTTTATTATTAAGTTCATGTTTTACATGATAATTATATTTTCATCTTGCATATAAAGTACCAACCCTATTATTTTCAACACTCTCTGAGTTTTCATTTTACTCTGTACTCATAATAGTTGTGTTGCATTCCAATGCATTTGCTTCATTTTATGGTAATACAAACCATTGTTTAGAAACCAAAATATACTTTGTGTAGGTACATGTAGTCTAACTGAAGAGAGAATTTCTCACACGTTTTTGTTGTTAAGTTTTTAAAGCCGCAATTAGATATATTTATTTAAGGATTTGACATATAATGTAAGATTCCTCATACTTGTGTATACATGATATAAGCTTATTATTACACTTGCATATATGAAGAACTCGTCACAAAAGGGTTTCATATGAAATAAAATTTAAAAAATAAAATCCTCCCACCCGCCCCATTATTTTCAAAAATTTGGATGAAAATCTACTAATTAATTTTAGTTGGCCTTATGTTTATAAAAAATATTCTCGATACATGTGGTTATAGTAATATCTGGTTAGCACAAACTGGCTTTAGCACAAAATGGCTAAGTAATAGTTTAAAACAGAAACTATTTGATCAATTTCAACAGAACTGGCGTTCAGATATATGTAATTCGTCAAAAGGTTTATCATATCGATTATATAAGGATAAGTTTGAATTCGAAAAATATTTAGATATATTACCAGATAGAGATAGGGTCACATTTTGTAGATTTAGAACTGGTAATCATAGATTACCAATTGAAACTGGAAGATGGATAGGTTTAGATAGAGAAATGAGATATTGTAATGTATGTCAATGTCAAGAATTAGGTGATGAATGTCACTTTCTTTTGAATTGTAGATCCTTAGACGACTCAAGAAAACTGTTTTTGGATAACTGTTATTGTAACAGAGTAAATATAATTAAATTTTGTAAATTATTCCAAACAACACATAGAAATAAGTTAAAAAATATATGCAAATTTATAAAGGTTATAAATTCAGTAGCAGGTCTTCCTGGTTAGCCTTTGTCTATTTGTTTTTCTATTATAATAACTTCTTGTATATATATATATATTTATATAAATAGTAATTGTAACATTCCTATCTTGTCATGTGCACAATTTATTTTGTATACTATGTATTATTATTTCATTCTTTGTACCAATGTGTATACAGTGGTTTTAAAGAATAAAATTGTCTTGTCTTGTCTTGTCTTGATATACGAGATTTACATTGCGTGGAAATATTACGCAATTAATATTAATATATAATATTTACAATATCATAACACCTCAATATATATAAATATACATCAAAATGTTGAAGTGCTGACAACATTGCAAAACACTCTTTTCACGACAGTTCAATAGTTGAATAATTTTTCTGATGTTTATCTAATTTCTTAGAAAAAAATGATATAGGGTTCTCAACATTATCATCTGTCTCTTGATATAAAACAGCTCTAATTCCTACATCGCTTGCATCAACAGCAGGTTTAAATTGTTTTTCAAAGTCTGGAGTAATCAGAACTGGACTATTAATTAAAAAGCCCCGTACGGATTTAGGCGTCATTAACAGTCAGCGAAAAAAAGACGTTGTGGAATGCCAAAAATAGAAGCATCGACATATATAATTTATATAATATAATAATAATATTATAAATTTTTGTTTTGAAAACGGTGTTTCGCCACTTGAGTGGAAACAGGGAATTATAAATCGTGATCGTATATAATAGTGAAACCAAATAGTACAGACGTTCGGCTTCCTTTGTCATATCGTAGGATAACACTTTTGTCGGTGCCATGTAAAGTTTATTGTGACATTCTTAATTTTAGATTTGGAGATTGGATTGAAGATTCGGGTGTATTAGTTGATGAACAACGTGGATTTCGTAGAAATCGAAGCTGCCTCAATCAAATATATAGTCTGTACTCTATCATCAATGACCGTAAATTGTCACGTCTTTCAACCTTTGCCTGCTTTATTGACCTGAAGAAGGCGTTCGACAATGTGAATCGGGACTGTTTATGGTTTAAATTACAAACTTTTGGTGTTAACGGAAAAATCTTAAATACTGTTAAATCTTTGTATGACAACACAACATGTTCTGTACGTGTTAACAACGTCTGTACGTCAATGTTTCCGGTTTCATGTGGTGTGAAACAAGGGTGTCTGATTTCTCCGACGCTTTTTGCTTTCTATATTAAGAGAGTGTCCATGGAAAAACTAGGCAATGGATGGCACATGACATATTTTATTTTCAAAATTTTTTCATCTATTTCATATTACAAATTCATTCTTTCTCAAAGTTGAATTTTGTTTTTTTATTAACTGCAACAAATAAAGAGAAAAGAAATACATAGAAAGCACTAAAAATTCATTGAAAAGGGGAGATTACTCTTCATTTTGTACAAAAATTTGGTTGCTTTGTTGGTGAACTTAAAAATCATTTTCTGATCCATCCACTTTTGATACAAAAATATCTTTGAAATATATATCCTTTGTATGATATAAACATTGCTTAGAAACCAAAAATTCAGTGGGAAAAAAATTATGTTGTGCCACCCATATCATAGGATTTGCCTGATATTTACTCGGACAGCCTCTTAATGATTTAGCTACAGAAATTAAGTCTTTAAATAAGGGTATTGATATTGATAGTATAAATGTAAGCATCTTACTATATGCAGACGATATCGTCTTACTAGGTCCAAGTGAGGCTAGTTTACAATGTATGCTTGATTGTGTTAATGCATGGTGCCATAAATGGAGATTAAGTATTAATTGTAGTAAATCAAATGTCATACATTTTAGGCCTAGCTCTGTTGAACGTTCTACTTTCAATTTTTTCTGTGGAAGTCATAGTTTAGTATATGTAGATTCATACAAATATTTAGGTATTTGGTTCAGTGAACATGTAACATGGAATAAAGCTGTCAAAGAACTCTCTAAATCTGCCAGCCGAGCTTTGAGCTGTTTGACTGTGAAATTTTACGCTTATGGTGGTATGACATATCAAGTGTTCACAAAACTGTATGAAAGTTTGGTACAACTAATATTGTTATATGGTGCATCGATATGCGGACTTACTGAACATAGACTCATTAATAACGTTCAAAACAGGGCTAGTAAAATATTCCTTGGAGTGACTTAATTGACTAGCAATACTGCAGTACAGGGTGATTTAGGATGGCTGTCATGTCATGCTAAACAAAGACTGGAAGTTTTGAGATTCTTTAATAAACTTGAAAATTCAGATAATTCTCGTACTTTCTATAAGATACATTTATGGTCGAAACGAAAACGTAGATCCTGGAACTTTAATGTGATTAAGTTATTTCGTAATATGTCTGTAGAACACTTAATGCAGCCCGGAATTAGCAAAGAACTATTTTTTAAAGTAATTAAAAGTAAATTACGAATACTAGATGAACAGTTGTGGTTTACCAAACTTTGGAATGACAATTCGAATGTGAATGGAAACCAATTGAGACTATATAGACGTTATAAGAAGGACCTTCAACCTGAACACTATGTTACTAACGCAATGCCACGCCACTTACGAAGTAATCTATGTAAACTTAGATGTGGAACTTTACCTCTGTCTGTCGAGACGGGTCGTTATACGAAACCACCAATACCGTTAGAAGAAAGAATTTGTCCATTTTGTAACAAATTGTGAATGTTGTAGAAGATGAGATACACTTTTTGATTAATTGTGACATTTATGAAAATGAATAATATTTGCTATTTACTATCAATTAGTTTACAGTGGCAAATCCAGAACTTTTCATAAGGGAAGGGGGCACTGACTGACCTAAAACAGGGGGGGGGGGCGTTCCTCTCATGCTTCAGTGATTCCCCATTTAATCAACAATTTTTTTCTTTCAACGGCACCCCCCCCCCCCCCCCTTGGGATCCGCCTATGGTTAACTATCAACGGCGGTCACTGCGGATATACTTTTGTATACATACATTTACTATGAATAACTGTATTTGTTATAATTTACTATAAATTCCAATGGTTATCTTGGGGGGGGGGGGCTCTTTACTATACATGGCGTTCACTGATGTATATATATATATATATATATACAGGTTCCAGCCCCGGCGCCGGGGAGGAAGTTACAAATCAAATCTACTCTAACATCGTTAGGTTGATTTTCTAGGCACTTTATATATATATATATATATATATATATGGAGAACCTTTAGTCATAGAATATTCAGTGTTGTCAGTAATAGTCATTTAGTCTTGAGTTTTATACTTTTCCAAGTGGTTGGAATTCAGAGATAAAATTTTGTTTTCTGTTGGGTTAGTCAACCCCTGGCTCGCTACAGATTTTCACCTCACCTGCCTCTCCCTGTAATTTAGGTATAAGCTCTTGAAAATTCTTTAAATCCATATATTCATTTCACTATTAACAGAAATGTCAGGGAAATGCCGTTTTTGGATATTTTGGTCATTATAACGGAAGACAATGAAATTGTCACAGATATCTTCTCTAAAGACACTGATACACATATGTATTTAAATTTTTACTCAAACCATCCAAAACATGTTAAATTAAATATACCTTTTAATCTAGCGTCAAGAATAATCACTATTACAAGCACAGACATATTACGCAATAAAAGACTGGAAGAATTAAAAGCGTATTTAAAGAAGCAACACTACCCGGAACAAGTAATAAATTATGGAATTCAAAAGGCACTGACAAAAGGACCAATTGTTACAGAATCACGGCGATCCGAAACTACCGAGGAATCATCGAACAATTTAAACAAAATTATTCCGTTTGTCACAACTTATAATCCGCGAGATTATGACATTTTTAGTTTCATGCGACAAATTGAAACAAATTTACACAAAAGTGAAAGAATGGACAAGGTCTTACAGAAAAAGAAGATTATCAACAGCAAAAGACAGTCGAAAAGTCTGAAACGATATTTAACATCTTCAAAATTTGACTTTAATGAAACTGTGCCAATTGTAAAAAAATGTACCGATAAACGATGTATGACTTGTCCAAATTTAATAGAAGAAAGTTCAATTTATTTCAAAAATGGAAAGCATTTTACTGTGAGGCAAAATATGTCTTGTAAAAGTTCAAACGTCATCTATTCTCTCATATGTTCAAATTGTGAGGAATTCTATGTTGGAGAGACAAAAAATGAACTGCGGACTAGAATGACTTTACATAGACAGCAAACCAACCATGAAGATTTAACACTCATCAGGGCAAACGACCATTTCCATCGTTGTTCTAATGGACGATTTAAAATATTTCCATTGTATATGGTCAATCGTCAAAATGATTTTCTCCGGAGGAAGAAGGAAGAATTATTCATAAACATTCTCAACCCGGGATTAAATGATAAATGATATTCTAATTTTAACGTAACATTTTAAAGTCTTAAAATGACATTAGTAGTCTCCCTTGTATTTGTTAACGTCATACTATTGTTAACGTCAATCAATTGTTTTATTTATATACAAGTCACATTACCTGAAGATCTGCGGAAGCAGTGAAAGTACTAGTAAAAAAGTGATGCATTGAAACCGTTTTTATCTTTTAATAATTTTCTTATATATATATATATATATATATATATATATAAATTGAAACAAATTTACACAAAAGTGAAAGAATGGACAAGGTCTTACAGAAAAAGAAGATTAAACGCAATATTTCGCTAAACAAATTAGCTTCATCAGGCGTGTGCATCTCTCAAGGTGAAATCGGATGCATGACAGAAAAATATTTTTGTAGCTTAATCTATACAAGATTTGAGGGATGGGTGTAACATATTAATTCGGTCATAAAATTTTGGATGGTTTGAGTAAAAATTTAAATACATATGTGTATCAGTGTCTTTAGAGAAGATATCTGTGACAATTTCATTGTCTTCCGTTATAATGACCAAAATATCCAAAAACGGCATTTCCCTGACATTTCTGTTAATAGTGAAATGAATATATGGATTTAAAGAATATATATATATATATAAATGTCTAAGAATATAACTAAAACACACTAATTGATACATTAAAAAGTTCTATTAGATGTTAAATAGAAATACGCAATATTTCGCTAAACAAATTAGCTTCATCAGGCGTGTGCATCTCTCAAGGTGAAATCGGATGCATGACAGAAAAATATTTTTGTAGCTTAATCTATACAAGATTTGAGGGATGGGTGTAACATATTAATTCGGTCATAAAATATGTTTGTAGCTACAACTACATGAAGTTGGAATAAAAGTTTAACACATTTATAGATGTTCGATTAATTGTATGAATTTTTATAAATTAATTTGTATGATTTCAAGATAACTATGGTTTTGATTTGCTTTGAAATCTTTTTTCGTCTCTCTCATTGAGTCCATCAGGTTCAAGAGTTCGTAACTGGTGCATCCAAAATCTCTCTCTTTTTTGTCTTCCTTGTGTATCCCAATTTTGATTTTTTTCAATGATTTGAAATGTGATGTTTTCAAAATCATGTCCTGCTCTTAAAAGGTGTCTTGTAATTGGGCAGTTCCTTTCTTTTGTATAAAATGACCGATGGTTATTTAGTCGGATGTTAAATGGGGTTTCTGTTTCATCAACATATTGTAATTTGCAAGTTCCACACGTTAGAACATAAATGCAATTTTGCGTTTTGCAATTTGATGTTATAAATATGTTGTAATTTTTCTTTGTGACTGTGCTGATGAACTGGGTTTCTATATTGGCGACTTTGCAGCACTTACAATTGCCCCTTCCGCATTGTTTATAACCTCCGATTGTTGATATCTCCCGTTTAGATACTTTGGATGATACTAGAGCAAAGCAAATCAAAACCATAGTTATCTTGAAATCATACAAATTAATTTATAAAAATTCATACAATTAATCGAACATCTATAAATGTGTTAAACTTTTATTCCAACTTCATGTAGTTGTAGCTACAAACATATTTTATGACCGAATTAATATGTTACACCCATCCCTCAAATCTTGTATAGATTAAGCTACAAAAATATTTTTCTGTCATGCATCCGATTTCACCTTGAGAGATGCACACGCCTGATGAAGCTAATTTGTTTAGCGAAATATTGCGTATTTCTATTTAACATCTAATAGAACTTTTTAATGTATCAATTAGTGTGTTTTAGTTATATTCTTAGACATTTATATAATTTTAATTCAGTAACTGTATCAGTTTATTTTCACAAACTGATCCACGCTTAATTAGATTGAATGTTGATTGTTGCTATTTTTAGACATTATATATATATATATATATATATATATATATATATATATATATATATATATATATATATATATATATATATATATATATATATATATATATATATATATATATATATATATATATATATATATATATACAACTCGTCTAAACATCAACCCAACTTTGCGAAAGCAAATTTACAGATCTAACATTGTTGGGTTGATGTTTAGACGAGTTGTATATACATTATGTACACAGCCATGTATCACCATCATTGATGGCGATCCGATGGATACATCTGTTGTAGAGTTGTCACTGACTCAGACGTACTTATATATATATGTTCCAGACCATATGAGTATTTGGACCGTACGCGTACGGTCCGGACCGTATACGTATACTCGTACGGTCCGACCATACGCGTACGGTCGGACCGTATGAGTATACGTGTACGGTCCAGCTGATGTTTTGGGATCATATGGGTTTAATTTAAACAAGCATTTAACAAAATCTTTATTTTTAGTTATACAAATTGTTATTATTACATGTATATGGATAAAATGATTAAGCGAACAATTGAAATTAAATGTGTGTTTATTAGTATATCCGTGAATCCTATTTTGGTACTCAAGGTGACACTGACTTCCACAAAGAACGTCATATTTTTTTTATAGTAACATAATTTGTTCATGCACGTTCCTTTGCATTTCTTTTTTTTTTTTTAAAGTTCCTAAATATTCTAAAACGATTGTCCTCCCACTCTAAGTTTACTTCCGATAACTTCAATTCCAATGAGCATACTTGGCTTCAATTTATGAATTACTGACATGCTAAATACAGGAGATTAACAGATTGAATAAACGTGATTTTTAAATAGTTATAATATATATATTTTTTTTATTTCAATTACTAATTGTAATTTTTACATTAATTTGAGATATAAGTTATGTTGATCTGTTATATACATTTGTATCTGATAAACGTGACCAACTTCTTAATATTAGTCAGACCGTACGCGTACGGTCCGACCGTATGCGTATTTTGAAAATGTACGCATACGGTCCAGACCGTACGCGTACGGTCCAAATACTCATACGGTCTGGAACATATATATATATATGTAAGTACCTTTGACTTTTGATACCTCTCCTGAAATTTTCTGTATAGTACTAGTAATTAAAGTATATATGCATGTTCTGTTAGTCTTGTATTATTTTAATTTTAGTTTCTTGTGTACAATTTGGAAATTAGTATGGCGTTCATTATCACTGGACTAGTATATATTTGTTTAGGGGCCAGCTGAAGGACGCCTCCGGGTGCGGGAATTTCTCGCTACATTGAAGACCTGTTGGTGACCCTCTGCTGTTGTTTTTTATTTGGTCGGGTTGTTGTCTCTTTGACACATTCCCCATTTCCATTCTCAATTTTATCATATATTTGGAAAATAGGGGGGGGGGGGGCAAAACAAATGTGCCCAGTCCCTAAGTACCTTTGACTTTTGATATCTCTCCTGAAATTCTCCAGTCAGTATTTTTTTTACAGTTTACATACGCTCTATTTCCCCGCGATTTCTCGGTTGGTTCTAGTAATAATAAAATCTCTACTTTCCGGTGATTATACAATTAATCACCGTAGTGGCCTTCTAATATACATATAAGAAAATACAAATTTTAAAAGGTGATAATATATAAACAAAAGGATTATTAAGAAAAATAGAAAAGACGTACAACACTGAATATTTTATAAGAGCACTTATTTAAAAAGTAAAATCACAAAAACACTGAACTTCGAGGAAAATTCAAAACAGAAATGGCAAAATCAGAAGCTCAAACCCATCAAACGAATGGATAATAACTGTCATATTCCTGATTTGCTCAAACACACCAAACGAATGGATAACAACTGTCATATTCCTGACTTGGTACAGGAGTATTCTTATGTAGAAAATGGTGGATTAAAACCGGTTTTATAGCTAGCCTAACCTTTCACTGTCTTCCTTTATCAGCGAAGTGTAGAAAATTATTTTCTGCCTTATCAGTGGTATGGTTAAAGTTTGCTTAGAATTGAGACTATAAACACTGGGGATTTGTTTATTGATATAAGGGAGGACTTCTCATATCCCGTATGTCATCCGTCTGCCTCTAGTTGTTGTTCAAGAATACCATTCAACCTGTTACCAGTGTCTTTCCATAAAGCGTTCGTTGTTCAATGTTTGTTCCGTTGTTTTCCTGTTCTAGTTGATATGTTTCCCTTGGTTTGGGATTGTGACCCTGATTTGTTTTCTCTTAATCGGATCACAACTATTGAACATCGGTATACCACTGTTTCTTTTTATTAATTTGGACATAGAAACCGAAGCCCAAATCACCTTTCAAGTGTATAGTTGGATTCAAATATGACGTGCTATTGTCGCTTTAATACAGTTTACCTCCAACGTAAATCCGCATGTACCCTAACATGATCTAACTTGTATATCGGTTATCATGTGTTAAAGGTTAAAGTTGGGTAGCAGTACACAGTTAGGAAAAAAACTTAAAATTGACACTGATTTTTTGTTCTTTTCCCGCCGGGATTCGAACTCATGCTACTGAGATATCGTGACTATCTCTGTCTATCTATCTTTATATTTCCGCACTCAGTCACAACTTTGACTATTACGTGCCGTTGCATGCGTGGCTTATTTACAATTTAAAAGAAATAAATTTGAAGTAATATTACGTTACATTGCATTGGTGCTTAGAAAGAAAAGAAAACTAAAGTACAAATATAACAGTGATTTATTTATTTATTTATTTATTTATTTATTTATTTATTTTTTGTGGATTGTTATCCTATGTATATTTCTTGGTAAAACTATGTACATGTTATGCAGTTTTTAGAATATTTGTGAAAGAGCAGATATAGAAATCTACTCTTTGAAGCCGTCGACTGTTGTACAAAGGATTGCTGATGTAGGAAGTAGGTTCCATTGTACTATTGTATGTGGATAAAATGAGAACTTGTAAGAATCTTTATTTGTTTGAATTTGTTTAAAGTGGTTGGTATGTTTATGTCTTGTTCTATTGTCTGATTTAACTAGACGGTCTTTAGGGTAGATTGCTATGTGTTGGTGTATGATCTTATAGAATACCACCAGTCTTGTTTGTATTCCTCTCAATTCTAATGTAGGCCACTGTAAGTGATCAAGCATATTTGAGACCGAGCTGGTATTGTGATATCTATTACATGTATAGCGGGCAGCTCTTCGTTGGACCATCTCAATTTGGTTGATTTGATGACCTTTGATTTTTGGTGTGAGGGTCCCAGACGCAAGAGCTATACTCAAGCTTAGGTCTAACTAATGACATGTATGCCCTTTCTTTAATTTTGGGATGAAAATTAAGTTGTCTATTTGCATTTGCTGTTACATTATTTATGTTTATTCCATTTTAGATCAGATTGGATTGTTATGTCTAAATATTTTGTAGCTGTTTCAGTTTGGAGGATGTGACCATGAAGGATGTAGTCATGGTTGACTGGTTTCTATGGTTGACTGGTTTCTTTTTTTGTGTAATTCTAAGTATGGAGCATTCGTCTGGGTGAAATGACATTAACCAGTCTTTTTCCCATTGTGCCGCTGAATTTAAATTCTGTTGTAGTTTGGATGCATCATCTATGTTTTTGATGTTTCTATAGATGGCATGTCTATTTATGGCATTTTTTTCTCGCCTTTTTTGAATGCAGGACAGACATTTGCATGTTTCCAGTCTGTAGGTATTTTATGAGTGTTAATTGATTTTTGAAAGATGAGTGTGATTATAGGACTAAGATGATCTTTCATTTCCTTTAATACCTTTTCACATAGTTCACCAGGGCATGTGGCTTTATTCGGATTAATGTTATGAAGTAGTTTGTTGACGCCCTTTTCTGATATTTTAATTTCATTCATTTGTGGGTGTGATGATAAGTTTTTTACTGGTATTGGATCTGCAGATGATTCAGTAGTGAATGCTTTTTGAAATTGATCGTTGAGGATGTTCGCCTTATCTTTGGTGTTTGTTACAAGCAATCCATCCTTTTTTAGTGCAGCTACACCTGAATTATCATTTCTCATGCTCTTGATATATGAGAACAGGTGACACCAAATCGCCTTCACTGTATCCGTCGCGCTAGAACACTCTACCACATTGGCTTCACATAATAAAGCTCCCGGTGGCTCGGTGTGACCTTTCCTCGTCAGTTTTACTATAGCGTCGTAGTACAATGCATGATATATAAGGCATGAAGATGGAATTGTTACAGATCAGCTGAATTATCTATTGTAAGAGATCTTACAAATAAATGCAAGATGCAGTCACAGAAATAATTATATTCATAAGTACGTCTGAACCAGTGAAAACAACTCTATAACATATATCAGCCGTGTATAAACTTCACTGGTGATCCAATGGATGGATCTGTCTTTGAGTTGTTAATACGAATCGAATACGCCAATCGCGTTCACACACTCTTCTTTTTTAATTCGAATTGATTCGAATTGGCTAATTCGAATTATCCAATTCGCATTAGAAATACGCTTTTGTGAATACGAATTAAAAGTTAACGTCGTTTGGACAGTGAAGCGATTTGACGCACATTGCAATTCGAATTATAATTGACGTTAGGGCGTAAAACGTTTCGAATGCGAATTAAACTAATTCGAATTAGTTAATGCGAATCGAATTCGAATTGCGTGTGAACTCAGCATTATCCTGCAAACGGAACTTTTTTTTTTGTACATAATTGCAGCACATAAATTAGGCCGTTACTTTTCTCGTTTGAGTTGTTTTACCTTGTCATTTCGTGACCTTTACTTGTTTAGACGTACAATCAAATAATTATTTTTGTGAATGCATCTTACGATTCTTTACGATAAATAATTCAGCTAATCTGCAATCAATTCCATCTTCATGTCAAATATATCATGTAGGCTGTGTTACAACACATTTTTTATATAGATTAGACCATTGGTTTTCCTGTTTGAATGGTTTTACACTAGTAATTTTGGGGCCCTTTGTAGCTTGTTGTTCGGGTTGAACCAAGGCTCCGTGTTGGAAGGCCGTACATTGACCTATAATGGATGACTTTTATAAATTGTTATTTGGATGGAGAGTTGTCTCATTGGAACTCACACCACATCTTCATATATCTATTCAACTGATGAGGAAAGTTAACACTAAGCCCCCGAAAGTCTTAATATATGCACAACGGTACTGATGATATAAGATGATAATATACGAAGATGATGTTATTAAATCGTGTTGACAAATATTTCGCCTTAACAAATAGCTTTCGTCAGTGTAAATAATTACTAATTGTTAGTGTAAAATGTCTCATTCTAATAAGACGTCCTTCTAACGGTTTATAAACAAAACCGTGTTCTAATTAACACAAAATATGTTTGACACATGTGCACAAATTTACTGTTTATATTCTCGTGATTTCTACACTGTTTACATTGTAATGCTAATAAAATATTATATACATTTACATAAACTTTTATTAGAAATTGACTATTTAACAACATATTCTTATCCTGCGTATAATGCCAACCCATGTTAAAATGAGCATAGGGCATGACATAAAGAAATTATTTCCTTAATAATACATGTACGTTTTGGTCCATTGATTTAATCCAAAAACTTACACATCAAAAATAAAACAAAAGTCAATACGCAATACGCAATAGGCGTGACTCGTATTTCTTATTAGACATGTTACGAAAAGGTATATTCTCGCCGCTGAGGTTGACGAATTACACTTTAAATTTGGGGACGGTGTCAAAACATTGATAATAGATAAAATTTAAATCATGTCAATTCGTCTTGGTTAATTTAAATCATATGTATGTAGAACATCATAAAGTAGCATTCTTATATTATGACAATTGCCTTTGTGATATCATTGCTGGCTATCATTGTTGTACGCGTGCAGGAGTGGGTGTGCTAGAAAAAAGGGGCTGAGAGTAATACAAGTTCATTCGATTCTAGATTGATAATATATACATAGTAAGCCAGTTAGACATTAGTTTTTATTGTTGTATAACATTTCCTGAAAAAGTTCAATCTGTCACTCCACTGTCTCTTGGGTGTCTCCATGAGCTTCCAATGACTCTGAAAGTTTTTAAGCGCCTTGTAGCGTCTGCGACATATACCCGACACTCTGATATACGCATTTTTTTTCTTCTATCTGCTCGTGGTTTAGCTCTTAGTTGATGTCTTTTTCAAATTTATTCTTAGCCCCCTCCCTCTCCCTGAAAAAAAACCTGGTACCTCCGTAGAGTAGTAATATGTACACATCTATAAAAACGCCATAATATTTTTGTTAGGAAAACCCTAGCATTGTTAGCTTAAATAGAGGAAAGATCCATCGGTCATCGGTGTTAATTTTCCTATTGTCATTTTCTAATGAAACGATTGGCGAATTTCCACAAGACGTTTGAGGAATTTATAAAATACAAAATATCTGCATAAGGTAGTGTTAAGGTGTAAATGCAAAGTCATTATGTGATGCTTTTGAAACTCTGCGGCAGGGATGTTCAACCGGTGAATAGTGAGTCATATTTACACAAAACTTTAATCGTTCTTAACATGCGTTACATATTTGCCACTGAACGTTAAGCAACCAACAATCAATCAATCACAAATCCCTTATCAAGAAAATAAAAATTGAGATGAAACTGTTTAAATTAAGACAAAGTTGGAAGGATATAAAGGAAAATATACATGCCCTCGAAGCTATGTGACCGGGAGTAAATTTTTTAAACTAGAATGCAACATGTTTCAAGTTTAAATTGTATAACAATTGTGTTTAGGCGTTTTAAAGCAGACCCCTTTAGATATGGATCAAAAGACATACATAACTTTGTTTGTTTTTCATAACTACACATGTATATAAAAATGACCGGTACATATATATATATTCACGAGCAAGTATAAAGCAGATTATAATACTTAAGATTATTTGCATGGTCTATCAAAGGCTCGCCGAAAACTTCACACAAGTATTTACCCCGTGTCTCCGTTGCATTTTTATGACCATTTCCCCTCCCATTTGTTTGCATTAGAGTCTCTAAAAAAAATATAATGTAATTTATTAATATCTATTTCTTATATTTCTTAAGGTGCAAATAGTATTGAATATTCGTTCCATACGAAATTGCCTCCAAAAAAATCAATGCAGTTTTCAAATAACATTCTATGTATACACAGGTATACACAGGTAATCTCTTTTATGTTTTGACGCAGTCCCCACATTTAAAGTGTAATTTGTCAACCTCAGCGTCGTGAATATACCTTTTCGTAATATGTCTATTGATTTCATTTGGATGATGTACATTTAGTTCCTTTATCCAAAAGCTTTCCGAACCCGTTGCTCGCTCTGCATCACTCCAGTGAATGTTCTGTTCAATCACTAGGAGTTTCATGCGGTTAGGGTCACAAGGTTTGTGTTCCGACTGGCTGAAATTTTGACTTACTGGGAGAAGTGGCTTCTTAGAGATGTCACTCCTACGGCCATTGAGGCGTTTAATAAAATACTGCTTTGACTTACTAACATATTGGAGGCCACAAAACAAACATTCTACAAAAGTCAATGTAAATAACATTCTTACTTTTGAAGGTTAGATTGCAAAATATCCTATAGTTATTTTCGGTTGCCTTACTGTGAAAATGTGACGAGTGATGCATCTGGAGGCAGCATTTGCAGCGTTATTCATCACACGAACGACACTCTCCAAGTATACTTATCGGATCAGATACTTCAGACTATTGGGTTGCATAAAAGCTATCATATTGGGCTCGGGAAAAATCTTGGAAATTTTGGACTTCTTTTCAACTGTTTTTCAATGCTCACGAATGACACCAAACCTTTTTTTGAGAGATGGATAGTAAGGAATTATAATTTCATTTTCTCTGCATATTTTGCTTGTGCAATCATAAATCTCAAACAAAGAGAAGATTTTCTGTGAGTTGGTATAAACTGCATGAAATACAAAAACATCGACATGTTTTTTTTAAAAAGTTTGACACCTTCCTGTAAATTAAGGTCCTTCCTTGCTTCCTCTTGTAGACGGACAATAAACTCCTGGCGGTTTCTCTGTATCTCGGAAGGAGACATTTGAGTTATACCATACCTTTTCATGGCTATAATGCAATTGTGTTCTAGCCAATAAACATCCAAAATACTACATATTTCGGGAAAATCGTTTATAGCACTTTTTAGATCTTCACATTCGCAAAGGTTATTAGGTTGTTTTTTATAGACTTCTAATTTCAATTCATAATTTTTATTTTTTTCGTCATATTGATTTTCAATTCCAGTCAACATTATATTCAAATTAAGCCAAGATACTATTCTATTCTCATACTCAAAGTAAAGTCTGGAACTTATTTCATCTGTTTCTTCTAGATGTACCAAGAAATGGGTTAACCATTGATTATGAATGAAATTCTTTCGTCCAAGTTGTTCTAAATAGCGAAACCGAGGACTTACAATGGAATAAAATGATAACTCGCGCAAATATTTCCGTTCCGGTTCATTGAATATATGACGTAATGCACTCTGGTATATAAACATATGATCATGATCGTCAAACTTCATCCATTTTCTTAAACCTATATAGGCTTGCTTTCGTAATAACTTTAACTGACGTATTATTAAATTGTTCATGTCTACTAAAGCAGAACAAATATGCATCGTGTTATCAACATGACACATCCCAAAACTTGATTTAATCTGAAGGGTCTTCATGGAATTTAAAACCAAATAAGTCACTCGAACGTAAATGTCCCTAAATATATTTTTATATAACAGGAAGTTATCTTGGACCTGAATTGCACGTCTACATTTCGAAACTTGCGTTTGTATGAGACCAGTATGTTTAAAACTATACTGAAGTCGGCAGGTCCAATCAAACATTTGTTGTCTTTTGTTACTGAAAAGCATAAAATAAATCAATAGACTTTCAATTTCCAAGTTCGGTTTGGTTCTGGGAACACGAATGCTAATCATCCATTTGATTACACTTTCTTGTTTGTAAATCTTTGCTAAATAATACGGCGTTATCTTGTTAAAATCATTGCAGTTCAAAATATTTGAACCAAAATACAAGGTACATTTTTTCAGGAAATGTATAAAACCCTTGGCTGCTGCTAAATGTACCAGACTAAGATGGCGTGCATTAGGTCTACACAAAAGAGTTTGGATTTCTTCTCGTCGTGGTCCTCTAGATGTATACAGATTTTTCAATAAAAACTCAGCCGTTTCATCATAATTCAGAGTCCTACTTAAATCAATTATCAATTCTTCAGTTATGTTCTCCGAAATAAATTGCAAAACTTGAAATTTAGAATTATTACTATTGCGCAATGGTACGACACCATTTTCTAGAAAAGGCGCTTTGATAATTGAAATATTCAAAGCTGATTGTCCATGACGAGACAAATGTGAAATAGTCATTCCAATTTTAACCAAGAATCGTGTTCCTAGTAAATTACCTCCCATTACAGCTTTGTGAAGCAAATTATATCCATCCTTATCAAAACATGAATCTAACAATTTGCCGGAGTAATCTTTCAAGTATTTGTTTAGAAACTCGTCGTTATGATACACTGATTGAGTATTTTGATCGTTCATAAGAATCTCATGAAGAGGACTAAAGCTGCTATCACATTTTAGAGAATTTTCTTTCGTCAAAAAAAAATTGGCAATGTTTGGTCCCTCATATTCTGTAATGAACTGCAGTAATGGTGGATTGTTATCCACCACATGTTGGAACTGTTGTTTTGCATACACTTTAAACATCAAAATCGGGTAAATTCTGGATTTAAGAATTGCGATGATTAGCAGTTCTGAAACATTAAATTTTTCAAACCCTTCTTTTTTGTGTAGAAAAATCAGTGTTTTAAAAATACACATCTCGTGATTCGTCAAAATAGTTTGAAATTTTGTTGGACATTTTGTGTAGAAAACATCTGTAATTTCACACCCTTTAGGAATTCGTATAGGGTCAACGGTTTTGCGTTTTTGCATTGCCTGAAATATTTCGTCAACAGGCGTCTTTCCAGTTGTGTCCTTTTGAGTCAAAAGACTGATAACATCATGTCTAGATAAAGCATGAAATGCATCAAGAAATCCAAAGTAATTTCCGCTTTTACCAGCATAATGAAGAAAATTCTTTCCTTCATTATCAGTACGGAGAAAGTTGTGTTTAGAGTTGAGACAAACCTTAAATATTGCCCCAATAAGTTCATCCTCGGTAAAACCGCTATTTAGATCAATATCATTTTGTCTCAACGGAAGTAGCATGATGTAATGTAAAATACTTCTATGTTTATGGTCAAGACTATCAGGTATACTCAGATGATATTTGTCTTTTCTGCTGTGAAAGAGATCCAACGTGAAAGACCGACATATGGCTGCAGAATGAAACACGCTGGAACCATTTACAGTTTCAGCGGAAAAATTTAAATTAAGTTTTTTCATATTATTGAGAACTATGAAGTAATAGTTACAATGGCAAAATGCATGATGAAGCGGGGTTGCTTGATCGGCATCTCTGTGTTCCCAATCAACAAATCCATTATTATGCATGAATAACATCATGTCATAA
This sequence comes from Mytilus edulis, assembly GCF_963676685.1. NCBI lineage: Eukaryota > Metazoa > Mollusca > Bivalvia > Mytilida > Mytilidae > Mytilus > Mytilus edulis. Next base: position 122,570,727 of record NC_092344.1, read on the forward strand.
TTACCGTGCATCGCTATAACATGAGCAACAGTTGCTCCAACGGGACATTGTTCGGCAGTTAATAATACCAATTCTGATCGACCTAACTTTGATTGCACTAAAAAGAAATCATAGGCATGAACACATTTTTTTGATTTATTGGCTCCATTTAGGTATAAATGGTAAAAAATGTTCGTACGATTATACCTCACGGCTGTCATTAAAGGAGTTTTCCCGTCATAAGTTGTACAATCAATGGTGCTGGATGATTCTCGTAAAAGTGTCTTAACTATTTCAAAATAACCATTCCGTACCGCAGCATTCAGAGCCGTCTCGCACGTGATCAATCGCCAATCGTCATAAAAGAATGTTTTCATATGAACATCTTGATGATATGTTAGTTCTGATCTAATCTTATTTAATTTAATTGTTTGTTGTTGTCTATTGGATAGTAATGGTAGCCAGTAAAACGTACCATTACAAAGTAAACATAGATCCTTAGACCCGTTTTCAAGCAACAATTTCAAAATCGATTCATGACCATTTTCGCTTGCTTTGTATAAAGAATGGGTGTCTGCAAAACTATTGTTGTAGTAAAGAAAAAGCTTAACTATATCCAAATGACCATTTTCTACAGCAAGATGGAAAGCATTTAGGTGCATATCATTTTCTAAATAGACGAGCGCTTTATATTGCCGTAACAACATTTCAGCAACATATGTATGTCCGTTTTGGGTGGCGATATGTAAGAGAGTATAACCGCAAAAATATATATATTTGCACAATTTCACTATATCATGATTAGTACTGACGTTAGAGTAAAACTGTATATTTTGATCTCTAAAATAGAAGGTACCTTTTATTGATGAATAGTCGTAAACGACGGAAAAAGCAGAGTTTGCTCCACTTCGTAATAAACATTTTAAGGTCAACTCATTTCCCTGGCTAGCTGCTATAAACGCTGGGGACTGGTTCATAGCGTTAACTGTATTTATTGCAGCTACACCAATGTATTTAAGTAACAGTTCCGTCGTATTATAATCGTTATATTTCCAAACAACTTGATAGAGAAGCTGCAAGTGTAAGCTTTTATCCCTACTCAATAAGTCTCTGACGTAACCAGATAACATAGATTCGTACTTAACATTGCTGCACATAGCAACATGATGTATGATCTCTATCAAATTATGTTTTGAAGTCAAATTCATTTTTAATTTTCCAAGCAAATATTCAGCGAACAACTTATGTCCATTTTCTTTATGAACAAAAATATGCAGCTTGCTTCTACTTTCATCAGTTAAAAAGTCGATAATAGATTTGTGAAAAAACGACATTTTTCCATCCTCAAATTTAAGAAAATGACCCAATTCATTTCCAAGTAGTGTTTCTAGCTGCCTCCTTTTACTGGTTCCCTCCATTTGTGATACTTTTATAAGCTGGTCTTTGTCGATAGGATTTTGAATAGTGCACAATACTTCAAATACTGGTAAGAAATCATAAAATAAACTCTCTGAATCTTTAAAAATTCTGTTGAAATTTAATTGATATAACAGAGCAAGAGAGTTTGGTACATTCCTAAAGTCAAACTTATCTGTTTTCTTGCAATACTGTAAATATAGTTTAACATGAAGAAAATTACCATCTGCAGCTCCGGTCAGTTTTGAGATCTGCGGTTCAGTAAGCTTACTGGTAATGCGGACGTATTGTTTTACATCGTTTAAATTAAATAGGTCCGATGTATTTAAATAAACTTGCCTTATCTTTTCATCTAGGAACTGGAAATGTCTGTTAATATTTTCAATTTTTCTTGAAGTTAGAATAAATTTGAAATTCGGGGGAAATCTTTGGATTTGAGTCAAAAGAAAATGAAACAAGGTATTTCTACCGGCAGTATCGCATTCATCCAGTGCATCAATCATGATTATAAAATTCCGATTTATCCAATGATCCCGTAATGGGTTTAAAATTGACATTTCAAAACATGATATTGGGTCTTTATAGCATTGCGTCCCGTATAGAAAATCAGTCGCAACTTCATCAGCTAAGATGACATTTCCCATTTCAGGATAGAGTTTGACGATTGCACTAGCAAGATTTCGAATGAATGTGCCAGCACTTACGGACATGTCCATATCATATCTGCAAAAATGGTAAGCTAGAATCTGTTTCCGAAAGTCATACCAAGCCGATAGCCTATTGGCACACACTATATTGGAAATAATGGAAGATTTCCCATATCCCATTTGTGCTGTCAATAAAACTCCGTTTGCCTCTAGTAATTGTTTGTCAATAATATCCTTAAGCCAGCGTCTTTCTATAAAACTTTCGTTATTCAATGTTTGGACATAGAAATCAAAGTCCAAATCAGTTTTCCAGTGTTCTAAGAACCGCATACTATAACAACCTATAATTTAAATAAACAATATCAGAAAACAGTTAAAAAAGTCTTTCCACCTCCAACTTCCTATAATACTTATTGATCTAGTTTGAATAAACTTTTACGCCAAAGATACAGATTATTTAGTAGAAAAATAGGACCATTTCTCGTTGAAATATCCATTCTAGTGTCAGAAGATAATTTATCTTGCAGTGTTTGAAAAATAAATAAATGGTAGCTCTTTTCTATCAAATAAAGCAAACAAACAAATCTAAGTTATTGAAAATTCACTTATACAGTGTCAAGTGTTATTGAAAAGGGGAGATATTTTAAAATCCCAAGAGAGGAACGTCTTTGCAATAAATGTAAAATACTAGAGGATGAGAAACATTTTTTACTATATTGTGAGTATAATAAAACTCTAAGAAATGACTTTTTTCATCACATATGTACAGAAAATAATAACTTTAATAATTTAAATGAAGAAGAAAAAATTCATTATTTACTAAATCCATCATCGCCTTTACAAACAAATAAGTTAGGATCCTTCTTGAAAAAGTCATTAGAACTGAGGGCAGGGGACTCTTAACAACTTGTTTGTTGTTATAAATTTTAATGCTGTTGATATTTTGTATGTTTAATATGTATGTATATATGTTTATTGTGTTTATTGTATTAATATATGTTGGTCACAAACTGTAAAGTTTATATGACAATAAAATATTTGATTTGATTATTGATTATTTAATGCAACAGTAGTTTACTTGTGCTCTAATCTCGTATGTCGAAGAGAAAAATCGAAGTAACATACAAAACCTGCACGAGGGAGACGCGATAACAGGAAAGTTGAAAGCTCCCGCATGCACTGCCCGCCGTAAGAGACCACGCTCTTTAAAAATGTCACAATCAGGAATATGAAACAATTGGTAACATCAGACAATTGGTGCAAGATCTAAGAATTTAAAACATTTGACCACGATCTGACGTCTAAGTTCACAATGCAAGGATCTCAAAAGATCAAGATCTCTGCTATGTATTATATACAAGTTATATTCTATACATTTCAAGGAATGTAATTGGTTAAAAGCACCCCGATAAAGACATTGTAGAATCATATTCAAAACAGTGTAGCTGTGGCCATTGATTGACGACCTTAAATTATCCCATTGACTGGGGCAGATTAGGTGAACGTCTGTCTGTAACGACCGCTGCTCACTGTGTACTTGTTAAAGACACTTAAACTGTGGGGTCACAAAAGGTTCTCAACACCTAAATAAAGTAATTAGAAAAACTAATCAGGAATAACACGATGTTTTGATTTGTATCAATAATATAAATAAAAAAATAAAGTTATTCCTGAATAATTTTTCGAATTATTTTAATATTAAAGGCGTTAAGAACCTTTGGTGACCCACAGCTTAAATTCTATAATAAGTAAGTAGTGAGCAGTGGTCGTTACAGACAAACGTTCACATAATCTGCCCCAGTCAATGGAATAATTTAAGGTTGTCAATCAATGGCCACAGCTACACTGTTTTGAATATGATTCTATAATAGGTTAGAAGGCGGGCTTGTTTCAATGCACGGTTAGTATTTGTTTTTTAATTAAAACAACACAATGTTGATGACAAATCTTAAAGTTTCAACAGACGAAGAAATTGGTGATGAACGATTGACATAAATTCCTAAAACATGTTTAAAGTAACAAGTTGTTATTGTTCGCTTTTGTTTTTTGTATAGAACAATGGAAGTGTGTTCTAAATACTAACAATATTGAAGACTTAATCACTTTGATAGGCCACTAGTGTCAATAGAGGTGGGCAATACCCTTTTCTGGGCTATTTCAAAGTGTTGTTTACCGTTATTTGAAAAATGTCTAAACTGTTAACTGTTTTCAAAAATTAAAATCACAAAAATACTGAACTCCGAGTAAAATCCAAACGGAAAGTCCCTAATCAAGTGGCGATTCAAAAGCTCAAATACCTCAAACGAATGGACAACAACTGTCATATTCCAGTTCATTGTAAAAAAAATTTATCCTCCCTATCCAAGTGTTACGATCCAGTTCCCTCCTCTATGCAAGGATTTGTATAGTGTCACGTAACTCTTGGCTAACGAAGATGCCCACTGTTTGTTATCTGTTCTTTATCAATTGGCAATGTTGTTAACTTTTTATATGGAAATGGAATTCCTTTTATCTGTTACTTGATCAGTAGCTTTTCAAACACAATGTGCGTTATTTGCTTAACACCTTATTAAAGAGAACATAAAGAAACTGAAATTAAAATTGAAATTTGATTTTTTTTTAAATATGAACCACTTAAAAAAAATCCCCCACCCTCAACCTTTTTGTATCCTCCCCCCCTTGGAGAAATTTCTCCCAAACCCAACAGCCTCTATTTTGTAGTATGTAACCTTGTAGTACAATTTCAGAGAGATTCATACACTAAAACACAAGTTTTTGTGTGGAAACTAGAAACATGCTTGTTGTTTGCCCTTTTTTGGTCCCTTATTACTGCATGTTTGGGGTAATTTAACCTAAACTCAATCCCTGCCTATCTTTTATGGTATGGAATCTTGCTGTATAATTTCAGAGATATGCATACACTTAAACACAAGTTATTGTCTGGAAACTACAAAAATGCTTATTTTTGGCCCATTTTTGGGTCTAAATTCCTTAACTCTTGGCACCATAGCCCCCAAAATGAAACCCAACCTTCTCCTTGTGGTATTTTAAACATTGTGGTACAATTTCAGAGCAATTGAAATAATCAAGTTATACACAAGTTATTATCCTGAAACTAGAAAAATGCTTGTTTGGGCCTTTTTGGATCCCTAATTCCTAAACGGTTAGGACCATCATCCGCAAAATCAATCCCAATCTTCATTTTGTGGTATTGAATGTTCCGAATTTTTTCCGAATAAATTATATTTGAAACTATTTTGAAGTAATTGTAATGGCCTTTCTGTTCTCAAACTGACTATTTTTTAGAACAGGGAGGCCCTGAACAATGACTTTAAATTTGCTAATAGATATAAGAAGATGTGGTATGGGTGCCAATGAGACAACTCTCTATCTAAGTCATTATTGGTAAAAAGAAAACCATTATAGGTCAAATTTCGGTCTTCAATTTCAATATAATGAAATTTGATGCGACTGTCATACAAGTGAGATGTTAAGCTGGCTATAAAACCAGGTTCAAATCACAATTTTCTACATTAGAAAATGCATGTACTAAGTCAGAAATATATCATAGATACTTTTTATATAAAAAAAAAATACTTCAAAGTTTGAAGTATAATGTTTACATAGTTAATTTGCACTTGTCCAAAGGTTAATGACACCAAGTATTAAAAATATGACAGTTGTTATCCATTCGTTTGATGTGTTAGATTTTGATTTTGCCATTTGATTAGGGACTTTCCGTTTTGAGTTTTCCTCGGAGTGACCTAATACGATATATATATATATGGGGTCAGTAAATTCCCATACATATCGTATTAATTCGCTCTCACCCCAATTTTACTGACCCCATATAAACCGTAATAGGTCACCAGCAGACTATGTAACTAATATGTTTGACTTTTGTTTGTTCGCAAAATGTATCTCCATACAAAATATGACTTTTACTTTCTTAAATACATATGTCTACATTATCGGCGTCGCCGGATGCAAATTTAAACCATATCAAATACCCATGTCTCGCGCATTATGAATTTCGTCGCAGGCCAGGCAAAACAAGTGTGCTAGTTGTCATATATAGGGGAAATTAAAGCACTTCAATATATATTTGCTAACCCTATTTTATCTATACCTTCATTCGATGGATCCATCCTCATTAGCGAGATATATGAAAAGGTAATGTACAGTAAAATCAAGGGAAGACTTAGATATTTTAGAACACTCCTTTTCTTCGATGAAATAAGGTGTGTAGCTACTCTTTTCGGTTTAATAGTTGATTCCAGTATTATATTGTTGATTCTGTCTTTGAATCTATCTCTTGCTGAAACAAATGCTACGATCTGTAAATCAGCAGAAGGGAAAAGTTCGTCAATACCATCTCTTACTAATATATCATCGTGTAATGTGTTTTCGTACTAATAACAATTTTCACTGCTTACGATTTTTACTGTTGAGTTTTTATTTAGGTGTTTACTCAAATTTAAAAAGCATGTCCTGTAGATTGATTTTAGGTATCTAGTTTTTTTGTCAATGATTTCTACGATTTTTTACTGTTTCCGATTACTTGGCGATTTTTGTATGTCAAAAAAACGGCGTCATATGTTTTCGTATGAAATAAAAATTGGATCAGTACACGGACAGGAAATGACTACAAAATCCGGAAATACATTTTTTCTAAAGTCGTGGTTCGGGTGATCGCTTAAATCTTAAAAAAAGTTATTAAATACTTTTCAGTACAAAAAATTACTAGTAAAAAGTGTAAGGTTGGTGTTTCGTGTGATGAAATTTTTAGATTTTGATTAATTTCAGATTGGCACCTGGTTTGTACAAAATACATTATTTTTTCAAAAAATAAAATGCAGTTTTCAAAATTTATGATTAAATATAAAAAGTTAAGACTGTTTTCATCTTCATGTATCAAGGATGTATAAAAAAAATTGTCAATGAAATATTTAATAGTTAGATTTTGAACAAGCATTTTATATAAGAACCCTGCTAATTTTAACTCGATGGTTTGTAATTAAAACGGCCAAAAAAACACATGACAGTCATACGTCTTGAAGATCCGGTGTCTGACTTGCAAAAAACATATCTGGACTTTATTTTAACCCTTCAGAATTTTTTTCCACAACTATTCTAGTGATGCGTATTTTTGACATTAAATAAAAATGGCTAAATAGGTCAGTTTTATTTAATTTGTTCTAACGTCTTTAAAAAGCGACGTTGAATATGTTTTAAATATATCAAGTTGTAGTGGTGTTGTTGTTCTAAATATAGAAACAGAAAAACATGCCACAATGTACGCGTATGCAGTCGAAACCGACGAAATGTGGTTGATACGAAAACATATGACATACGAAAACATATGACACGACGATAAGTGTATCTTGTGAGGCTTGTTGTTGTAAGAGGTAGGTAGGAAATCCTTCCGATGATACAAGTTCCTCCAACAGGCCTACTGCAACTTTCGCACTTTCTTTGCAATATATATTTCGGTCTTGTAGAATCCGAATAAAGCTTTGTAAGCACAGTTTTTTCTCAGTTTCGTCTACACTAAGTTTATAATTATGACCAAAACTTTCGTTTCTATGCCGTTGAATTTCAGCCATTATTTGTTTATCAATCGAAAAAGCTCTCATATTCATAAACAAGGATATAATCGCACCAATATCTTGATAAATTCCTTGTCTGAGGTGGCGAAGATCACGAACAAAAACTTTCGATATAGCTTCATATGAATCTGGTGTCGAGTGTGGAAAGTCTATGGTGTCGATCTCCTTCCAATTGATTTTGTCCCATTGTTTCTTATATCGACAAAGCTTATGAAGTTCGTCTTTCCATGCTCTACATATGTTGCACCACCGACTGAAACCATTTCCGTATTTTCTACTACAGTTTATAGTACATTTTAAGCCTACAGGTATCTGTTGTAAAATGTTGTTATGTGTTGTTTCCATAGTGTCAAGTATAAAGTCTTGTAATCCGGATACACAAAATTTTAAACCATGAGCCACTGATATAAAATTATCTAATTTCTGATCGATAGCTGCCATTATTGCTGTCCTAAACAATCAAAACTTACAAGCTCACGAAACTACACATGTACCGCATTTTAAACATATACCTTCCTGGTTGGTGTGAAATCAATAACATGAATAAGTATAATTAGCTTTTTCAAAAGCTTGACTGGGCATAGATATCTATTCATAATTAGAATGTGTCACACAAATTGTTTGAAATGATATAAACAGGAATCGCTGGAGATTATGCTTCAAGAAGACCGGAACAAACGCCAAATCATGCCCATCTCCGAAATAATAAATTTTAGAATAAAAAAATTCAAGCGTCATAGTCTCCGATATCTCTGTTCGTACATAATGGACATTTTCTTCACTTCTGTCAATGTTATGCCATCTCCCCTTTTCTATAGGCAGTCAATGAAATGATGTTTGGAATTTACAAAGTGTATAAATGTCTCGGTCATTGATGGTGTTGAAATAATTTTCAAATTCCATTTTTTCCTGAAAGAGCCTATAAGTAATGCATTTTGATGTGTTCTGAATAGCTGAGTTCCAAATTTGTTTAAACTGTTCAATTAATCGAAGCTTGGTACTTTTTGGTAATCATTTCGTGAGATCTGAATTTTGCACATGAAATAAGTTTGAAAATCCAGCATTGTCCAATATATTTTTAATGTTCTTTATCCATAAAATATCATCACCGTTTGTGTGATATTGGAAGTATACAAATTTATATAAGATTGATGATAAATTATTTTCATCTATAAGCAGTCTGCACCAATATGATATCATTCGATATTTAATGCTTATTTCCAATGGATATCTTCCAGTTTCACCGTACACAATCATGCTTGAGGTAGATTTCTTTATGTGTAGTAAATGCTTTAGGAATTTAAGGTGGACTTGTTCAATGATATCATTTTTTCCAAATCTCCATACTTCACATCCGTATAAAAGAATTGGTTTCAGAAGTTTATCAAATAAATCTAATTTGCATTCAATTGATAAATTACACTGCCTCCCTTTTTTTAATAACGTTGTACATAGCTTTTGTTGCTTTTTCTGATAGACTTTTCTTTGCGATATTGAAGGATCCAGATCTGGTTAACAATAGTCCAAGGTAGTTGAATTCTTTCACTATTAATATTATTAGGATGTCTTCCTTTAGAGAAAATTAAAACTTTAGTCTTAGATGTATTTACTTTAAGTTTCCAAGTATCACAATATTCACTGAAGCAATTTAATTGTATTTGAAGGTCTTCCTTTGTTTCTGACATTAGAACAGTATAATCGGCATATATATAATAAAATGAATAGTTTTAAATATACATTGAGGTTAGTTTCAAGGGAATTTGATATCGATGACAAACCTTTCACATTACGTGATAGCAAAAAAAATCAGTGAGGTCATTGATATATAAAGAGAATAATAGAGATTTTCCCCTTGTCTATCTCCAGTGTTGCATGAAATAAAATCAGATTTTTTATTATTATATATAACTCGTGATTTTATATTGTTGTACAAACTATGCATAACTGTATGCATTTTTCCATCAATGTGATAATAGTGATAATTTTGCGGATCTTGGTGATTTCCTTTATATTTGAATATAGGGTGTATATTTCCAACTTTCTGGTATGATTCCTGTATCAAATATAAGATTGAATATCTTTACAAAGATATTAATGATTTCGGTTGAAGCACATATAGCTTTGAAGAATTCGTTTATAATCAGATCATCACCGCTTGCTTTGTTATTTTTCAAGTTTTTTATCTATAATACTAAAATTACGAGGTCCAATTTGTCAGCCGTCATCGCGTAAAAACGACGAATCACAGAATTCAACTTTATATATAACTAATATAGTACAAAGGTGTAGATTAAAAATTACACCACTCCAGGCCCTTTTGTTTTCCACGTAATTAATATTGCCAATAATTAAGAAATTCCGTTTCGAGTCCGCTACCGATACCAATAGTATTACACCTGTTACCTATTACCTTATCTGTACGTTCCGCATCTGACAGGCGCACCACCAAACGTTGTATTCAGGATTAATATGCTATATACACGGGTCATAACCACAGGGTTGACACTACTAAATTGTCAAATTGTTACCTATTGTAGTATTTTAATCAGTAAGACTTTCTAAGATAACAATACGAATACTAAAAATCTGGACTAAAAATAAGGCGTATAGGTACAGTTTTCAATTTGTTAGTGGGCATGACGTAAAACAGCGCAGCAAAGAATCAACTTTATTTATAACTTATATAGGACAATGCTGTTGATTAAAAAATACTCCATTCCAGGACCTTTTGTTTTCCAAATAATTAATATTATTGTTTCAGTTCGACGGGTTCAAACAGAAAGACTTGAAAGCAGAGAAAAACTGTTTATCTTATAATCGGCATGACTTTATCAGATGACAATACTAATACTAAAATAAGGCTTGCGCATAGTTATAGGTGTCAGACCACCAATTAAAAATCCCTATCTGTTCAACCAAATTTTACAATTTTCACAGCTTTCTAAATATTTTACCTTAAGTTTAACTTCAAGGAAACCAGGTATATCCTGAATTGTACATGTATCACCTTCCTACATGCCAATTTTCAACCAATGTTTAAAGTCTTGTAACAAATTTCTGATTTTGAAAAGACAGGTACTACCAAAATAACTCCCGGTTTTCTGGAAATCTTAAATTAGTGTACTATGTAGCGCATTAATCCTGAATTTTTAATGCAAACTCATAGACAAGTGAATTTTGGCTCAAAATGGTCTAAATATATTTCCCTTTCACCAAAAGTTTCATTTCTGCAAATTTGTTGGTTAGTTTAAGTAAACAATGACATCAAAAGCACTATTTTGTGTCAAAGTAGGACTACTTTTACAATACGTTCTAAATTGGAGGGAGTAATTGGTGGTCTGACACCTAAAGAGCCAAAAAAGTTGCTCAGAAATCTTTGCTTTGCTTTATTCTTAATCCTTAGTCAATTTGAAGTCAGAAACATCCTATCTGAGCATAATGTGACTTATATTACAAATTTCACAGCTCAATTTAAACTGACTGTAATGTATGACTTTGATAGAAAATACTTGAAAATTTCATTTTGGACTACAGGAACATAAACTTTCAATATCAAGATCAGTTTTGTTGATCTTTTTCTTGTTTGTTCTATATACTTTAATTCAGTCACGGACCCGTGATATCACGGGTGTGTTCTAGTATTTCTTATTATTTCATCGGGCGTTATCGTTTCATTTAATAAATCATTTTCAATATGTTTTTCAATCTCTTTAGAGTCTAGCTCGTGCTCTTATTCTATATTTCCTTGGTTTAAATTTTTGAAGAAATCATAATTTTTTTCGATTGAAATAATAGGTTGTTTCTTCCTAAAGCCACCATTTAGAATTTTCCAGTACTCTTTTGAGTTCGTGGTTTTCATATTTTTCATTTCATTTCGTACATTTATCCTATACATTTTTATATTTTTGTTCATAGTATTTTTGTATTGTCTTTCACTACGTGTTTTATCTTCCTGGTTAACAATGGATTTGTTTAATTTATATTTTCTTCTGTATTTTCTTGCATTTTTTCTAGCAATTCTACGATCTCTGTTAAACCAGGGTTTTCCCTCTTAAGATCTTGTACTATGAAGGATATTTTCATTCTTTGACTTGTTCTTAAAAGTTCCGAAGGTTTTCCTTGCAGAAGTAACAAATATGTTCGTGATATTTTCTACAGCTTTGTTAATAATGTGTGAATCGGCGGGAAAAGGATTTTTTTCTTCAAGATAGTTTTCTAATTCTGAAATCTTTTCTCTGTCTAAATTTATGATAAAATCTCTTTCTTGTTTATATCCCATTTCTTTATTTTCTCGTCGCTCATTGAATTAATCGGCACGGATCCATATTCACATGTACATTTATTTATTTCTATATCGATATCTAAAGGGCTGTGAATATCGGAGTATAAACAACTAAAATCTAAAACTTTTGAATTGGTGAAAATGTTGATAAAATCTAGCGACCCTTTGAAATAATCAACAACTGCAGCATTTTTGCTCGTCCTTTCCCCTGTGCTATTTTCTCTTATGCGACCGTTTATATGATATACATATTTGTAAATGTGCATAAATCAAGTAAAAGTTTCCCATAACTATTTTTTGTTTTATCTTTATTATTTCTTGCCATCGGTATGTTGTAGATTTCGAATTTATAGAGGTCGTTTTCGGTGATTTCCGGTAAATTCAGAATATCAGGAATATCATTTCCATCAGCTAGTTGGGATGATAATCAGCATCAGTCGATGTTCTACTGTTGAAATCGCCATTTAAGCACATGTATTTGTATTTAGTTGAAAACTTTAGAATATCGGTTACAATTTCGCGAAAGGCTTCGGGTGAACTTTATTTTGCGTTTTCCGATGGAATATAAACAGTCCGGTAGAATATAAACAGACCCAATCACTATTTCAGCATCAATTTTAGTATATGATGATGTGATTTCAAACCATATAACAAAATTACTATCACTCGATAGGAATTTAATATGATCGCATAGTTTTTCTTTATAAAGAACAACAAGTCCACCATATTTTCATAAAAGTCATATCGTTTCTGTTTTTCATTTTACTAATATAGCCAGGTACGAGAATTTCATCACAATTGTCAGTTTTACTTTCTTGAAGGCATATTATATTCCTACGATTAATTAGTTCTATAAATTCAAGATATTGTAGTCGTTTCTTTATGCCACAGACATTTAAACTAGGAATATTTAATTTACAAAAACTATTGTTTATAGACACACATTTACAACTTTTTTTCATTTTCATCAGCTACTCGTTCTTCGTGCCCCTATGATTCTTGTTCTGACCCATGTCTTGCTCGTTTTTGAGATTTTCTGTTGATTTGTCTGTTGGTGGTGTTCCTGAGAGGGAAGTCGACTGTTTGGTTTTTTGTTCACCAGGTGATTGTTTCTTAGTAATTTTCGGTTTAAAAATAATTCCTTCGCTAAACAGCTTATCTTTTATCATGTATGCTCTTTTTCCTTTTTTCTTTGCCTCTTTCATCACGGGGTACAATTTCTTTCTTCTCTCTTCAATCTATCTTAGGAACTGAGTATTTATGCCAAAGTTTGGTTTGTCCTTTAGTTTTGGTCCGGAATATAATTAATACAGTTTGTAAATCTTCGTAAAAAATAAAGGTTGCCACAATAGGTCTGTGTCTGCCATTGTTATCTTTTTGTCTAAATCGATGAACGGTTCCGAGTTGAATTTCTTTTCTTATATTGAGTTCTTCCCTCATAATTTTTTTGTGACCTACCGAATAAGGCTATTGACCGGCATTGTAATAACATGAGCAACACGACGGATGCCACATGTGGAGCAGGATCTGCTTACCCTTCCTGAGTACCTGATATCACCTCCAGTTTTTAGTAGGGTTCTTGTTGCTGTCGTATCCCTATTTGTGACATTTTTACCTATATTGTGTTTGTTTTGTTCACACATCGTTGTCAATATAATGGAATTTGATAGTTTAAACATATTTATTCATAGTGGATTGGGAAACAAGTTTTGCAACTTTTTTTAATCCCTTTCCACTTTGTGGGTGCGAGTGCTGCCTTGTAGCGGCATTAGCCTCCTCTTTTTTCGAAATCTACAAGTAAGTTTTCTTGTTTTAATTGTTTTTTGATTTCGGGGCCTATTATAGCTAACTATGCGGCATGTGATCAGCCTCTGCTTATTGTTGAAGGCCGTTTGATGACATATAGGTGTTAATTTCTGTGTCATTTGGTCTCTTGTGAAGAGTTGTCTCATTAGCAGTTATGCCTCATCTTCTTTTTAGCTCACCGTGGCCCAAGGGGTCCCATGTGAGCTTATACCATCACTTGGCATCCGTCGTCGTCCGTCGTCTTTCGTCGTCTGTCGACTGGTTGTAAACTATTTCAATGAACAAAATTGTCAATTGACCCTTTAAGGACAACTTTACACAAGTTGTTTATGGTTTTTTTTAACTTTAAAAATCTTCTCAAATGAACTTCTAGTATAAATTTTGTATTTTAATTCCTTGTACGTTAAGAAACAGACACTATGGCTAAATTAGTAGGGAACATATGGGTAAAATGAATTTATTTGCTTTAGAAGAAAACATGACAGATACAATGAACATTTAAATAGCATTTTTAAGCCATTCATTTATGTATATTGAAAAGCAAAAATAATCATTGATGAAAGATTTAAGCAAAAAATAACAGGTAAGCGATTCAGACTCTTACATTGAGAGCCTCTTGTTTATATTTAATAAAATAAGTTGTAAGAAGATGTGGTATGAGTGCCAATGAGACAACTCTATCATCAAGTAATTTGTTAAAGGGAAACTTCGCAAAAAAATCAAAAATTGATATTATGTTCATTCTGTATAAAAATGTTCAAATTCATAGATATTAAAGTTTTATTCCACTAGATAAGCGATCACCATCGATTTTAAATTTAGAGTATCAATTCTCCGAGATCCGCCATCTTGTCTTCTTTCCCGATGAATAAAAACGATATGTCTATAAACCACAAAGAAACAAAACTACAGTAACCGATGTAGTCGTAATTGCGTGTCGATATCTTGTCAATCGTACAGTTGTTTAATACGACTAACTAACTTGATACGGAAAATATTCTTACTTTTTTTAAATTACCATGGTCTGTTGTTTTTAAACTGTTGATATTGGAATTAGGTGAAAAGTCAAAGTTGAAATCATAAATAAGTGTTCCGTGAAAATTGTTTTCGAAAATCTAATTGTTCATAATTCTTTAAAGTAATAAACTTTTTTCAAATATATTTTGATCTTCCCTTATCTGATCACCAGCATGGCTAAAGGTATTACTTCCAAAGGTATTGTGAGGGGTGTGAGGTGACACGTCCAGGTATTCAAGCGATTTCCTGTCGGGCTTGCAAGTTCATGCATCGTTTCACTTCTGCAGGTATTGATCAGTGTACACGGCTGATAACTTATAACTTATAACTTTCCATTTTGAACTATCAGATGTATAATATACAACTCTGTCTTACTTGTCATTACTAAACTCATACGCTTGTTTATAAATAACATTTCTGGTGTAAAGAATATAATTCATAATATATAAATAATACCCAAAAAATAAGATTTGATGAAATTAAAATCTATTTAAATATTTTTTCCAAGGGTGAATTTGGGAAAATGTAATATATAGTCATTGTCAATAGTGAAGGACAGATTGGAACAGACCAGAAATATTGATTTAAAAAAATGTACGCACTTGCCGACGATTCGTTTATACGACTGGATATAAAGTTACGAAACTATAGCGCAA
Organism: Mytilus edulis; assembly: GCF_963676685.1. Classification (NCBI taxonomy): domain Eukaryota; kingdom Metazoa; phylum Mollusca; class Bivalvia; order Mytilida; family Mytilidae; genus Mytilus; species Mytilus edulis. The sequence continues at coordinate 122,586,139 of NC_092344.1, forward strand.
TTTAAAATATATATGTGTATACATTGAACATAAGAAAAAAACATATATTTTGAATAAATAGGGGTAAAAGTGTTGTAAATAGACTAGCCAACGTATGCCAACAGTATGTAATCATCGAATGTCGATAGACTACAGTTGTATACCAAAAGAAGAAGAGAACCAATTTGATTTAAATACAGGTCGATGTATAACTTTTGCTTTGGTTAATTGAAGCTGTGGACCTAGGAAAATCACAGATTTATATTTCAATAAGATTGTTCTCAAACAAAGGAAGGAATTCGTCATCACAATTGTTATATATGCCACTGGACGAACACTAATTATCCCCAGGGGATGTGAATATTTTGCTGGGAAACTTTTGAGTATCAAAGTTTCAAATTAATTTCGGGATTTATTTTCTTTCTTGGTATTCAATAACCGAAAAAAGAATAAATTACTTGTTCGCTAAATAGGGATATTCTTGTCAGATAAAAGAATTTTAGTTATATTTAAAAAATAGGGAAATATGACATTAAATTGGTTCTGTCTTTTTTTAAACATCGTTAAAACGATGTGTGTCTAAGGTGAACGCCACAAGAACCCTGTAATACTAGTACGAGAGTATAGCATGTAAACATTCCTTCTCAATAATATGGTTGTATTGGAAAACTTTTCATACAGATTGACAACTCATTGTCCGATATGCATGTAATATTTGCCACATGACGCCCATAGTTCTTTCTACCATCATCACCTTATTCCTTGATATTGCTGTAAACATCGATGGTTCACACCCAAACAAAATGGGAGTAATGAACCTTCAGAGCTTCTCCGTGTTATACACTTGTGAAATATATAGACGAAATTTCTGTATTGAAATGAATCTACATCTCACAAACAGGATTTTCAAATAACGATTTTGAGTAATCACCTTACAAACCAATATAAACGTATGGCAAGATATAACCATGAAGGAATTTAGTTTTTGTCAGAACTCATCACTATATCATAAACGTATACGTATATATATGCATACAGTTTCAAATATCAAGAACAAGCGTTCGATGTCGATAGTCTGTTCTCTAACTGTTCAGAGTTAGACATGTCACTTGTTCATTCTTGGAAGCCTTCATATTCCCCGTCTAACGATGGGAACTCTTTCTGATTGTGTTGACTATAAATGCTTGTATGGCAATTCTGTCGTTTATCTGTACAAGCGGTTGCATTTCCTCTCCTTTCCCAACAAACAAACGAACGAAACGCAACTAGTCTGATTTCTCTGGAGCTCATCCTCAATGGCTCTTATACGTCAGGAAACTTACATGTATACTAATAATGATTGTTTCATGAACAACGATGTATGAACGAACTATTATAAATTCGTCAATATCTGTAATGCATGACTAAAGTATAACTTTTATTACAACTACTGTATTACTTATTTGGATTAATGACGTCTATCATGTTCAACATTGCACAACTATTATCATAGAATTTAAAAAAAAATCCTCAAAAATCCTCAAAAGATATAATGCCTTAGCTTAGATAATTAGTAATCTTTTCACAAAAAGTTCGTGTAAATGATTGTCAAATGAATTTAATTATGTAAGAATAAAATGTTAAAAAGAAACTAAAAAAAAATTATGCATGTTGTATGTTGTATTTTTTTGTCAATTAAAAACTTTAAAATTGCAATGGTTTTATTAGCATTTAAACACAGCCAGATTTGAATACAAGTTAAGAAATTCCGGTAAAGTCAATGATATCAAACAGATGTACAATGGTAAATCAAATTGGGTAATATTGCATTTAGTTTTTATTAAAGATTAAAACTACTATTTTTTGCTTCATATTTGAATCTTTACGCCAATTGCCGCTAAGAAAGTAATCAAAAATTGTTTCCTTTTATTTTTATACACTTTCGGAATTACGAATCTGAATTTTATTTTCAATTAATTTACACAATTTAATTATTGTATCTTTATTCTCATGGTGTATTTAATCTTAGTGTATTAACATCATGACAGCATATACTCTAATCCTTTCTATCAGAGACATATATATGTCTCTGTTTCTATTTATCCTTTCCAAATAACAACATTTATACCTGTGTACGCTTGAACTCACACCTGCGGCTAAATAGCTACAAGGTAAACGAATTGACCTCAAGCCGAGAAATATACAGTGACCTTTACAAAATAATATACACACTCTGCTCACACATTAGTTGCATTGAAATGATTATCAAAACAATAACGGTAAATAGAACTGAAATATTTTCAGTTCAATATCAGTAAAAATGTTCAATAAATATTTTATGAAAAAAATCTCAACAATAATTAATTAAATTTATTCAAAAACATTTACTAGAGATAATTTTATAGGAGTTTAATTCAATCAATACAAAACGGTATATATATGCATATTCACTTTCGTTCATTCTTATATTGTGGTTTATAACTTCGACCATTCGTCAGCTGTGCGCTTTTAATTACGTATATTGTCGATAAGCTATAAGAGTTAAACAGATTTTATTTTTTCCCAGAATTCAATAAATCGGGCTAATACGTCACGACCCACTCGAGAATTCAACCAAAAAAGTTACAAATACTTGATTTTCTCCGTTATTAGAAGGAATATAAATTTAAAACTTTGCAAATGTGTTTTTTATGTTAAGATGAACATAATTAGATGATAAGTAAAAAATCGCGGAATTTCCCGTTAAAGTAAACCATTATAGGTTAAATTATGGTCTTCAATACGTACGAAGCCTTGGCTCACACCTGAGACTACTATATGTGTTATAGTAGTCTCAGCTCACACCGAACTGCAAGCTACAATGTATACTGAAAGGACCCTAAAATGACACTTGTGACTGAGTTTTTTGGAGCTATTGTTTTGCTAAATGGTCGTCATCTCTTGAGAATTATATTTTCAAATATCTAACTGATTTATCTGCAATTATATGAATTCTTAGTTTGTATGAACAGAGACATATATTATATGTCTCTGGTATGAACTGTTCGTTTCTGCAGAGACATATCAGAGACATATATATATGTCTCTGATTTCTGTAATCATTTTCATTATTATGATAACCCATTCTTAATTTTTTTACAACTTTTCCCATTTTTCTCTTCTCTTTAATTTTTTTCTCATTTTACTTTCCTAATACTAGTAGCTGAAGTCTATTACTAATTTTCTAGTACTGGACTTCTGCTAATAGTCAATATTTTTGTCATTTATTTAAAAACCCATTCAGACCCTCTGCTATATTTTGTTCTTTTGTTGTCTAAGCCTCTGATTCGAGTTGCTAATCCGATACCGGTTGATTATGGTACAAGGAAAATCGAAGAGCTTTCTCGTGAAATTTAGCCCCTCCTATGGTGTATCTACACATACCCAACACTTTTTTAATTTGGTAACTATAACTTGCATTCAATATTTAGAACATCGAAAAAAGAAAGGCATTATGTTTGTTAACCATATTGATATCATTGTGTGAAAAATCTGCACGAAAATCTGTATTTTGGTGACATAAATCAATCTTTATTAAAAACCTGGTCTGTTAGTGGGTCGGATGTATAAAACCGGTCTGTTAAGAGTTATGAATGGCAATAAAAGTACAATTTTATTGCTATATGGGGTGTTATCGGATCAAATGAGTAAGCTCAAGACGAGCGGCTAAAATGTACGAAAACAACACATGAGCAATGAAACATAACATATGCGGAAACAACACATGAAATTGAAAATTGATAAAAATGGTTTCAAAAAGTGTAATATTAAAGTAATATTAATTTCATCCAAGAATGATCGCATATATCATATTGATTCTGTTTAATTGTCACGAATGACACAAATTTGTCTTCTACATTGGTAACCAGTATATAAATCAGAGATAAACGTCGTAATGTAACTAAACATCAGTAAGTAAAATATATTGGGATGACAAAATATGAAAAATAAAGAAAGAATAATGAGTAAGATAAATAAAATGTAGAAAAAAAATGACATAAAAATTTAAAGAATACAGAAATAAACAATACCTCAAATCCGGACCTTCATGGTATACACGAGAATCTGGATGGAAACGCAGAATATAGAATAATATATAAGGACAGTAGAGATACATTGCTAAAACGAGAGAAAAATGATACTTGTTTAAGAATACACACATGAAACACCGATGGCTGTTGAAACAGTAACGGATTGCGATGTACTTATATTGGTGACAAATTCTAGAAGTTTACATGCGGACAACTATGGTGGCAGGTTAATGCCATTTTGCGTTTTAGCGCTTAAGCGTTTTCGCCTTACATATTCTATATGGCGAAAACGCGAAATTGCGAAGTCGAAAACGGAAATCGATTTCTCGTTTTCGACTTCGCGTTTTCGCGTTTTCGATTTCACGTTTTCGCCCTATAGAATATGAAAGGCGAAATCGCGAAATGGACTTCACCGGCCACCATAGACAACTGTAGTTCTCCTCTGCACTTATGTAGAAAGGAACTAAACGGAATAAAATGAATTGAAACTTAAAATAACCAAATGTAGCTGCATTCGCTCCTTTCCGTTTACTTCTTTAGAGTGATTTGTAAACAACATATGATTAACTAATAGAAGAAAAGAACCAATTGGATGATGCTGACGAATTAGGGTTTAACGTCCAGTGACAAATATCATGTTCATATGTGAACGAGAACACGTTATATGTACCCTGTGTTGTATTAGAAAGACACTTTCAGTCAGAATTGAGAACGTGCTACTTCGAACAAACACAAAAAATTAAGGCTGATTGTAAACGTCAATAAAAAATTCATGCATATTCCAGAGGCCAATCCATATCACGCTATATTGAAGTGACACACCCTTCAATAAAACGCAAAGAAAGTCAAAATAAAAATGTTCTTTCTAGGATACTGTGGTACCGTATTGTCATTTTTGTTTACTCAGGAACATCTCATTCTTATTTTTTTCAAGGGGAAAATATAAAGGTAGCAAAATTATTGTCGTGGCTAAATAACTCTTAACTGACACAACCCATTAACAGACTTTATTCCCATAATTTTCACTAAAATGTGGTATTATTCACGTTATTTTACAATTATGAAATATTTACTAATGTCAATTTATTTTTTAGAACCACCAAGGATTTGTATGGTAAGACTTACCATGGAAGTATTATATTGACAATATAATACTTCCATGGACTTACCATACAAATCCTTGGAACCACAGTACTATTTTTTGTCCTTTAAATCTGAGACTACTTTAACACTATATATAATTTTTTTTTTTATCTAGATATGATTCAGATATGAATAGTGATAACAAAGATATTTTAAAAATTGCTATGCGTATAAGCATAAATACTACATACTTGCGCGACGCCTTAGTTTTACTAAAAACTGCGCAGACTAAGAAATGTTTTTACAAGTGCAAAATGTTCTATGATAGATATCAATTTGTCAGACACTTTTCTTTTTTTTGATTTGGTTCTTATAACATGCCAAAAATCGATATATTTAATAGAGTTTAACATTAGATTAAGCGTTTACTCTTAACAGACGTATTTATAACCAACTCGATTAACAGACCAATCGCCCATATAGCCGCAAACTCAATATAGACTAACCGACAGGAAAACAACAAAATCATCACGAACCAACATGAAATATCTGAAATTTTTAATGACTTTTTTTGTTAATGTCGGCCGTGTTTATAAAGTTATAGTACTAAAAGAATGTAGGACAGAAAGTCACAGGACAAAAAGTCACAGACAAAAAGTCACGGACAAAAAGTCACAATTTATTTTTTCCGATTATTTTCTTTGAATAAAAAACGCTTATTTCTACAAAAATATTTTTGTATTTTTCTTGAACTATTGTATATAAACCAACTTTGTAAACAAAATTTATCAAAGAAATATCTAAGATGATCAAATAATTGTTAAAAAAACAAAATGTCAAAGTGGCTTGGCACTTAAATGGCTTCATGGTGCCTAGAAATCTTTCTTTTGCGTGATTAAAATTAAATAAATCTTCACTTTTCAAATATAATGACACATTTCCTAAACTTTAATATGAATATATGTATTGAAAAGTAAATATTTTAAGATATTTCTCTTATATATTCAAACAATTGTCAACAGATTATTTGTGACTTTTTGTCCTACCAAATTTGTGACTTTATGTCCTGTGACTTTTTGTCCTGTGACTTTCTGTCCGTTTACCTACTAAAACACCTGTTGGTTATCGGTTAAATTTTTTTCTGGTTTCCAGAATTGGCGGTGTTTCTCTTTTTACTAGGCTCTTCACCTAAACAACCGATAAGGGCCCAGGTGACCGAGTTAGAAGAAATCAAGAAATGTGAAAGTTTTTGGAAGACCTTTCAGCGTAAAATGGCAAGCCAGAGAGCTAACAGAGGTAAAAATGACATCATGATCCACTTAAAGAAATGCACGAAAAAAACCCAAACTGCAGTACATAATACACTGTAGATTGTGTGGGAATAATATGATGTGAAACATGAATGATGTATTGATGATGTACTCAGTCTCAGTAGTAGCTGCGGAACCGTAGCTCTTAGGTCCTTATGTTATTTTTTGACTATTTGCGGAAATAGTAAAAAAATAACATAAGGACCTAAGAGCTACGGTTCCGCAGCTATCTCAGTAGCTGTTAGCCATGGGTCACTTCGCCCTACTTTTTAAAAGAAAACCCCAAAAATGTTAATTGTATTAAGATTTGATGAATTTATTCAGTTTTTGGGATACGATTGCTTTCAAGCAATCTGTAGACTTATACCAGTGGCTCAGGACAATGCCCTCACGTCAACCGTTTTATTCTAAACATTATTGTCATTAAGGAACATCTAAGATTCTTATGATTGTCTTGCTTTAAAAGGTAAAAACAAACAAAAGGATTGAACTTAAACAACTTTCCTATAATGTTCTTTTCATAATCTTCATGTTTGATATTTCCCTTTACTTATGTGCGTGTTTTTAACAACACGGAACATCAGAATTAAGCAGTATTTATGTTTAGTGTTTTTATAAATTTAGAAACACGTCAGAGGGAAGTCCCCAGTTTTGATAAAAATGCAAGAGTTCTCTGAATTCCGATAAATCTATTTCTTTCATATAAGAACTGAAGTGGAGTTTTTCTGATATGTCACCGTTATGAAACTGATATTTGATATTGTACTTCCATAAAGAAATAGAGAACCATCTAGGTCGTTTAATTAAAATTTAATATAAGTTCTTGCTCAAGGGTTTGTTTAGGTAATTATGCGCATGCGTATAGTTTTCTGGACTTCCAAGGGGTATAAGCTATATATAGATAGAATGGTTGCTCTGGATTCCCCACTCAATTGAATAATCTAAAACTCATGGGATCCTTTCTTTGTATGTCTGCTATTGAGGGTTATTGTTGTTGCATAATTTTAAATCATATGCATCATTTAAATTAAAATAAATGTATTCCACATCGTTACAACATCCCTTCAAGCGAAATGGAGTCTTCCATATTATCGTTTCAAGTTGTCTCCCTTCCGCAAGTAACTTCCGTTAAATCTGAATGTAAATACACTTCGAGAAAAATTAACTCATTCTGTCGATAAACATCGTATTATATTAAAAACGATCGCAATTTAAACCGAGGAATATGTACGGAAAGGAGTCATGACAACTGACACAAAGGAAATTGAACATTTAAAGAGTTAGGAATGGGGTTCCTCCTAGAATTAACGTAGGAAAATAGGTGATAAGTGAAATACCTTCTCTCACTCTGAGTCTCAATGACTGCTGTGGAAAGTAAACTTGGAATTTATAGTAAAAAAATAAAACACAATAAGCCTAAGTACATTGTTCATACACTTTTATCCAAGATTGGCTATTTTGTAACTATTCATATTACGTAAATTACATTTTACATGTGCAGTTGAATTAATTTTGAAAATAATATGATCTAGCTACATGTATACATGTGTCAATAAAAACAATGGCAATCATATCCCTCAGAGCATTCTGCTCTTTGATTAACATTTCTTAAGCATGTTAAGTGATATACAATGTATATAGAACCTTGTGTTTACTTGATATTCATAAATGAAAAATGTATGTTTTCCCTGAGCCTTACCTTTGCTTTAAGTAGATATAGGAAGATGTGGTGTGAGTGCCAATGAGACAACTCTCCATACAAATAACAATTTAAAAAGTAAACCATTATAGGTTAAAGTACGGCCTTCAACACGGAGCCTTGGCTCACACCGATCAACAAGCTATAAAGGGCCCCAAAATTACTAGTGTAAAACCATTCAAACGGGAAAACCAACGGTCTAATCTATATAAACAAAACGAGAAACGAGAAACACATATATATTACATAAACAAACGACAACTACTGTACATCAGATTCCTGACTTAGGACAGGTGCAAACATTTGCAGCGGGATTAAACGTTTTAATGGATCCAAACCTTCTCCCTTTTTCTGAAACAATAGCATAACATCACAACAAAGAAAAACATACGATAAAATATCAATAGGCAGACTTAACTCAATCAAAAAACGTATGATTAAACAATGAACGAATAAATTTGATCTGCGATATCTGAATACAAATGCACAGTTAATTAAATATTAGAGACAAACATTCATGACCAAAAAGCTAACAAACAAATTCAAACACAGGACATGACTGAGAAATATTTAACCAATCAATGTTCACTTTAGAAAAAAAACGTTTTTTTTATAATCTTGAAGTTTATACAAATGTTGTAAGAATAAGTGAAAAATTGAAGATATTACAAATAATCAAAGCTGGTGTACAGACAAGATCCATATAAATAAAAAATAACAAAAAAGCATTATAAACAGTATCAACAGGTAGAATTAACAAGAAAATACGATTTGAGAGTACTCGCAGTTACTGACAGCTAGTTAAAAGCCAAAACCAATTAATCATAAAAAATCATGCATCAGAGACTAAAATCGACTAAAACACATCACAGGGATTTAGTATTTTAACGTCATTAATAGTCAAAGAAGACATGACTTGTGCAATGCCAAAAATAAATGTATCGACAGGTAGTAGTATAGTGAAGAGTACATGTATATGATTTATTATAAGAATAAGAATACTTTATTAATCCATTTATGGACCCTTGCGGGTTTTAAATTTCATACAATGATTACAATGATTTGTGTTATAACAATGAAATAATAAAATGAAATACATGACAATAGAACACTGAACAGTTATTGCATGCACATGGAAGAGAAAGTAATATGGGAGACAATCAATTTCTGTAATTTCAATTTCTGTATTTCAATTTTTATTATATCTATACTTCTTAAATAATGAGGTTCAATTTGTTGGCTGGCATGATGTTGAAACAATGAATCAAACAATTCAAACAAGTGTAGGACAATGATCATACATGTAAATTATACCATTCTATACTGTGGATTTATTTAATTTTGTGGATTGAGGTTCCAAATATTTGAGCAGATAATTAATTTCATGGTTTTGCAAAAGTCTTCATACACTAATTCATCATTGTTCATTGTTTGTAAACCGGCTAAACCCATGAAATTTGGTAAAATTGGTATTGTAGAATAATAATGAATCCCTAATATTTAGCATGGTCAATTAAAAGTGTTTAGTAAACTCTTATACATTGACAGCATCATTTAAAGTCAAGACACAGTGTCATTCATTTGCAGATTTGTCAGTAAGAATCATGACAAATTTTTTTATGGATCTTTTCCTATTAGTTGAATTTAGTAATTTTCAGATCACAGGGAAAAAAATTAACGGTCGCCCAGTCGCCAATGGCGACCAGAAATTGACCTGGGCGATCTTTTTACTCAGTTGTGGTAGCCCAGGTGGCGAATTGAAAACAAGTACTTGACTGACTGAAATCCGCCATTTACCGTGACTCCTCCAAGTACTGACTTCACGGACAAAAATTTAAAATCTTTTGGAAATGTATTGCATCAAAGTCGCGGTTGCGATAAACAAGGATGTCAAATCAGTGTTTACCTTTGACTAAATATAGTTCACGTTAATTCAGGTCACTGATTGGTCGTCTATTTAAAGTCGGAATGTATCGTATGTTTGCAAGGATAACAAGAGAGGTGTTCTGATGGTCATTAACAATATGAAGCAATCATGGTTTTGGCTTCAAGAAAGCTATCGTAAATATTTACCCTTTTATTAATGGAAATTTTTAGATTTCATCTCATCTACATGAACATTGTTTGTTTACTTGTAACCGAATGTTTTTAATGTTGATATTTGTAGTACGCATGCGTGAATTTGGTATCGGGTCTACTCGCCCTGTTGACATGTTCGTCCTTGGTCTGTTCGTCCTGAGTTTGATATATAGTACGTTCGCCCTGTGTTCATTCTCTTCACTCTTATCAAGGACATTTTATATTACGTCCTTGCATTTATTAAAAAATATTAATATTAAGGGTATCGTTAAAAACCCCTCTAAAATAAGATTTAGTGAAAATCATCTGTTCCTTTTTTTGTTCCCAAGGTAAAACATTCATGTTCAGCCAATCAAATTCTGTGTTTCTCATATATATGCATGATCAAATTAATAAGCCAATAAAAAAACGTTTTCTCTGAAGATTATTCTAACATGCTAGATTTTGAACTTTATTGTTTTCATCTCTTTGTAAAATCGTTAACATGGCACTGTCGCAGGTGAATTTTCATCTGCAAAGAGGGTTCTGACACAGCTTAAGGAGAAAAGCATGGCTGATTGAATAATTCAGTGATACAGTACTACCATAAAGATAATACTGAATAGTAGTTTTTTCACTAATTTATTGACATAATACTTTATTTTTGTATTCAATTAAATTATTTAAGTTTTAAAGCACAGTATACTATTCTTTTTTTCACAAAGACCAACGAACAGGTTGGGACACCCCCTCCCCCCATTATGAGTGGTGTCCATTAAATGAAGGACTGTCCTTACGGATGGAAAATCCATGTTCTTATATATATATATAATTATGACACATTCTTTTTTGAAGAAAAATAATATGTCATAACAATAATGGAACAAAGTAGGCTGGGCTATTGGGGCTGCTTTTATGCATATGGTTATTCAAGTATCCTTTTATTCACCTCCTTCCACCTCAGAGCTATCAGCTCTTTGATTGTTATTTCTGACAAGAGTTACTGCTCTTCATCTGAAAATACAAATTGCGATAGTTGTTCTATCCTTATTTTATATGAATATGGCATTGGGTTTTGAAATCATTTAAGTAGCAGATTTAGATGATTAAAAAAGAGTGAGTTCAATTATAGTACATTTGTAGTATACATTGTACATATTCATAAGATCAGCAAATTTGTCAACCATGTGCTAAATGTATAGCATGCTATAGCATGTATAGGGAACACAGTTACCCTGATCATTGCTGATGTTGATCAAATTTAAAATTCAGAAATTATTGGGACATTGATACATCGTAAATTATTGCTATTTTATGAAATTTTCCTTTTACCTTTATAAACTAATTATTACCTTTCTCAGCACAGTAGAGTGATATTACAAATTATTGTTAGTGGGTGCATGTGCTGTGGTAAAAGAAATGAACAACGCTTTCAGAAGTAAAATAGTGATAAATAGATTATCATTGGTCATCTTAATTCAGTAGCTTTTCTCACTTTTGCCTTACTGGCTCAAGTGAGAAAAAACAAGATCCTTGAGATGATCAAGGATAATCCATAAATATACCATGGACAACAAAGTGAACTTTTTAGGCTAGTGAGTGCAGTGAACAGGTTAAAAGGTTCATATTGTGCTGAGAAATATTTTTTTAGCTTAATCTATACAAGATTTGAGGAAAAGTGTAACATATTGATTGATTAAAATATGTTTGTAACTACAACTACATTGTACATGAAGTTGGAATAAAAGTTTAACACATTTATAGATTTTCGATTAATTGTATGAATTTCTATAAATTAATTTGTATGGTTTCAAGATTATGGTTTTGATTTGTTTTAAATCTTTTTTCGTCTCTCTCATTGAGTCCATCAGGTTCAAGAGTTCGTAACTGGTGCATCCAAAATCTCTCTCTTTTTTGTCTTCCTTGTGTATCCCAATTTTGATTTTTCTCAATAATTTGAAATGTGACGTTTTCAAAATCATGTCCTGTTCTTAAAAGGTGTCTTGTAATTGGGCAGTTCCTTTCTTTTGTATAAATTACCGAAGGTTATTTTAGTCAGATGTAAATGGTGTTTCTGTTTCACCAACATATTGTAATTTGCAAGTTCCACGCGTTGGAACATAAATGCAATTTTGCGTTTTGCAATTTGATGTTATAAATATGTTGTATTTTTTCTTTGTAACTGTGCTGACGAATTGAGTTTCGGTGTTGGCAACTTTGCAGCACTTACATGTACAATTGCCCCTTCCCAATGGTTTATAACCTCTGATTGTTGATATCTCCTGTTTAGATACTTTGGATGTTACTAGAATATCTTTGAGGTTTTTGGGTCTGCAGTAAGCCATAACGGGAGGTGATGGAAAAATCTCTTTTAAGGAAGGATCATTTTCAATAAGACGCCAGTGTTTGTGGACAATTGATGAAAGATTTGTCAGGTGAGGATGAAAGCTAACAAAAAACGGGATTTTATTTGTCTGGGCCGTCTTTTCTTTGTTTTCAAGTAGGTTTGTTCGGTCTTTTTCTTTTGCTTTACCGAAAGCTTTTAATATTAAGGTATATATATATATATAAAAAAAAGTGCCTGTGCTCACATCCCTTACTGTGATAAGTAAATTACAGAGTGACTGAGCATAGTGATGGGAAAGAAGATACAATGTATTTATTATTGGATTTGTTGAAAATGGATGCAAATGCAATGTTCATTATCACATTTTAGGCAATGTTAAAGGAAAATAAGTGGTCCAAATTAAAATTTATAGAATTTGTTTGTAATTTGCTTAAATCATTTGTAGTTAATATTATTTCAGATATTTCCTCAAAATACGGATTTGGGGACGTATTTTTCCTTTCGATAGAAATACATAACTTTTTTGTTTTAAAAGATCAACACAAGCTGTTTTTATGCCCCACCTATGATAGTAGAGGGGCATTATGTTTTCCGGTCTGTGCCTCTGTCTGTTCGTCTGTCCGTCCGTCCGTCCAGGTTCTGGTTAAAGTTTTTGGTCAAGGTAGTTTTTGATGAAGTTGAAGTCCAATCAACTTGAAACTTAGTACATATGTTCCTTATAATATGATCTTTCTAATTTTAATGTCAAATTAAAGTTTTGACCCCAATTTCAAGGTCCACTGAACATAGAAAATGATAGTGCGAAGTCAGGTTAAAGTTTTGGTTAAAGTTTTTGGTCAAGGTAGTTTTTGATGAAGTTGATGTCACATCCACTTGAAACTTAGTACCCATGTTCCCTATGAAATGATCTTTCTAGTTTTAAAGCCAAATTTCACGGTCCACTGAATATGGAAAATGATAGTGCGAGTGGGGCATCCGTGTACTATCTGACTATGGACACATTCTTGTTTGTTAAATAATTTGTAATTTATGTGCTTTTTAAATATTGCATAAATTTGTACATTTTGTTTATACAAATAACTCAAATTCATCAAATGTTCATTAATGTAGAAAAATGTCATTTTTTGCTGTATATTGATTAAATTAAAAAAAAATGCACCATTTACGTTTTCATGAAAATTGGTACACGTAATCTTCTTGCATAATCAAACCAAATGTCATTTTAAAACAGAGGGGTCTATCAACTCTTTTTCCAGTTAAATCAGTTTGAATGATAAAAATCAGTCGAAAACTGTATCTTTTCTCGATAAGTCAACGTTTGATGTTGCAAAAATAACAATTTACATTAGCAACATCATTACCTCCCCTGTAACTGTATTGTATGCCCTTAACAGTCAGAGCTCAGACATAAACAAGTCTGAATCTGCTTTTGACTTATAGATGTCTAAATTTGTAAGTTTTAGGATTTGTCTCCCTTTAATGCAAGACAAAATACGACTTGAATAAGTCAAATATTGTTAAGCAAGAAATGATTGACCAGAATCAAAAAGTTGCAAATATCAACTCCTACAAGTCGATAAGTTACCAAAATTGGTCAACTTCAAGACCCACACATACTTATAAAAAGGTCATGCATCTAAATCAAATAATGACAACATTGAAAGCCAATGCCTTGTCTTCTAAAGAAAAATATGAATGAGAGTCTGAAAAATCGGGGATCATGTTAAGGTAGATCATAAGTAAATATTTTTTGAGACAGAATTTTCTTATACTTAGCCAGAATGAAGATTTTGATATGCTCTTTTCAAATATATAATAAAAAGGAGGGGTTACCGTGCTATTTTTCAAGCTATGAGTCGTTGAAAATTGCCTAAATTTGGTTAGATTGTTCATGGGAAAACACATTTGTGTGCATAAAAAAAAATCTATGAGATAGAATTTTGAAAAAAATTGTGAAAAGATAGGTTTTGTAATATGTTTTAAGAAAATAAAAAGAAAAAATGGTGTCACCGAACTTGTTTTCTTGCTACAAGTAAAAAGAAAAAAATTCCCTATCTGTCCAGTATAAATTTTTTACTAAAAGAGTTATCTTCCCTTAAATGGCTCGTTTGAAAAAAATGATTCTAAAAGCAAGAAAAATTATATTTGTTTAAATATTTTGGATTATACAATAAATTGCCAAGTTTTCTTTATATTATTAAACAGTCTAACCAATAAATTGCAAATCTGTCTTCAAATTTGCAGATTTAGGCAAATAACTAGACCGATTTTTTACTGTGATTGTTCAATCCAAGATGGCGGTATACCATGAATCTACCTTAATTAACCTTACAATGCAACCACCTGGATCCACCCTTAATGAGGTAAAACATCTGTGTTTAGTAAGAATGTTCAATTAGATAATTAAATATAGATAGATCAAGTCCTTGTGAACTCTCCGACAGGTTTTTACTGTCAAAGGTGGTGTAGTTTGGCCACCAAGTCAAGTTAAGTTTTTTCATCAACATAAATAGACCTAAACAAGTCTGTCATTTTGTGACTTAGATAAGTCTAAAATTGAAAACACATTTTTATAAAGAATACATGTTTTGACTTCTTTAAGTCAAAAACAGAAATAGACTTGTTTATGTCTGAGCTCTGACTGCTTAAAGGGGCACTGGCTGTCAAATTCATTGTAACCGATTTGACTCAAATTCTCATATTTGGTTTATAACAATGTAAAACATTTATCCAAACTATCAAAAGTCTAAAATAAACAGTTTACAGAGCATGGGGTAGATAATATATAGGTTCGTTTCGTGTGTATTTTAGTCCAGACGCCATCTAATTACCTATCGATTTGACCTCAGATGACCATATAAGCGATGTAAACAAAAATAAAGATACAAATAGATTAAACCAACACGTGCAATTGCATTTTTATAGGTCTGTTTGATTTTATTCTATAGATTAAAAATAGATGTTTCTCATTGTTTTTAACCATAAAAGAATGATTTTATGTGCATCGAATTAGTTATCAAATGATTTACCGTAGTTTCACTTTCATTGTTGACATTCTTTTTCTTTAAATAACCAGTACACGTACAATGCATGCGTTGTCAATCTCTAGCTAGGGGTTAACTTGAAGTTCACATGAATACCGGTTAGAATGATGATGACGTTTTCACTTGCAAGTGAATCAGTCAAAAATTATGTTTAATCGCTTATTTCAACAAAATTAAAGGAAATTGATTGTTAAAAGCAAATTATTATTTCATTATTTCAATTCGATTAATGATTGATCTAAAAAAAATCATACTTTATTTCTTTATATATATCGTAGCTAGTGCCCCTTTAACAGTCAGTTGTAAGAAAAACAAACTGACCTTAGATTATGACTACTTTGTTGTATGTGCATAACCATAATAACTGTAGATGGATAGTATGTACACTTTGTATACTCAGATGTTAAAAGTATGTCACTATTTACCACTTTGATAAGGTGGTACACTCTACTGTTCTTTCACATGGTGTCAAATAGACTGTGCTATTGTCACACATCAGTCACACTAATTACAATCATTGTTACTTACATGTTTGTTATTAGAAGAGAGATTCCATTGTGCTGAAGCTCTGTTCAGACCTAATTTTATTTGCTGATGGCTAAAGGATATATTATTCTTCATGGAGCATACTAATTACCGTATAAAAGTTTGATGAGAAAAAAAATGTTTTTTCATATTGATTATTGGCCCTGAGGGGGTTCTACGCTTGAAAAAATGCAGATAAGGGATAAATGTTAAAATAATTTGCTTTTATATAGAAAAAGATATATGTGAAAAAAAGTGGTTTTGAACAAATTGTAATATTATGATTATTGCTTATTAACATGATTATAATGTTAAACAGAATATAGATAAAACATACAAGTCACAACCTGTTAAAGTAAAAACTACATTAACTAGACAAGTACGGTACTATTGGAAATTCACATTTCAAATTTGCTGAGTGATATTTGAAGGGGAAATTTTTTCATGATAATGAAGTATAAAAAAATTAGAAAAGCAAACAGAAAAGTGAATATTGGAGAAATTATGATTGAGAAAATAATAGTAATATTATTTTTTACTAAGCATTCACAGCTTTATAATGTATAAACAGGTTGGAGACAAAAGATAAGCATATGCTACAGAGAATATTAGTGAAAAATTAAAAAGTTAATAGATTGTATTTAATATGATATGAACAACATAAAATAAAAACTGAGAATGTAACAGGTGAATTTATAGGATAATCAACCATCTATCTATTTCATGCTTTCCTTATAAAGGCGGTTGTTTTAATGGATATTAAAATTCATCAAATGGAAGAAATTATAAAATGATGCTGAAAGGTGATGGTACAGCATGTTTATAAAGATGGCTGATCAACATGATCAAATTGGAATGAACCATAATTTGTGTTTCTTCTAGATAATAGAATAGCAGAAGGATTTGAATTGTGACTTAACTTGAGTTGTCTCAAGTAGAATTGTTTGTTAAACAAGTTTTACTCTGCTTAGAAGTTGGACCATGGTTACATGAACGATATGGAACATTGTGTTATAACACTACCATGACTAGCTAGCTCATGGAATATATGTTCTTTCTATACATTTATACAATCATGTTTTGATATTTGAAAAGGAGATATTTTATTATTTGTTACATAAACGTGGATTTAAATAATTATCAGAAAATTATACTTTATAATTATATACATGTCATATATATTTACATGCAAATATGCATTTTTAGGATAGGATTATGTAAACAAATTTGATGAGATGTTTAGCTAATTATTTAGTGAAACATGATTATGTTTTATAACATGATACATGTTATCTCAAAAACTTGTACATGTTGTATATGAAATTAAAAATAGGACTATAGTTTAGGGGAAATGAAATGAATTCTCAAATGTGGAATGCTTTTTACCCTTATCAACCAATACATGCAGGAAAAGTTAATTAAACAATATGCTTAAAATGTGTACAATTCCCAGTCTCTGTATTACTCTATAAATATTGGATTTGCTGGATTAATTCAAATGACATGGAATAGAAAATGTTCAATATAAAACCTGTTTTATGTGGATTTACTACTTAATGTTGACTTACAACAAAAAACCTGCTTTGTCACTAATTCTATTTAACAATAGGAACAAACATATCATATGGTACTTCCAATAGTTAATAGCTTATTAGGTTTTCCAATATTCTTGGTTTTATTTAATGGGATATTAAGTGAAGTATAATTTTACACTGGATATGGTTTGTTTACTTTGTACATGATGTTAAATTTATGTGATTCATGAATAAAGAAGAATCAGCAACATGGCCACTGGTCACTTCATCTGACCAATCAGAAATCAGCTCGCAAGATGAAGATGAAAAACAAAATTATAAACTTTTAAAGAGAACGGGATCAAATGACTCTGTATGTGAAATTAATAATAGTAAGGAATATAAGAAACTGAAGCAGTTTAGGAAAACCAATAGAAAGAAAAAATCCAGGAGTAGATGTTGTGTGGGCTGTCTTTGTTGCTTCAAGGGAAATACAGGTAAATCATATCAAAACTCACATGCTAATGGACAGGTAAATCATATCAACATTCACATGTTAATAGACAGGAAAATCATATCAACACTCACATGCTTATGGACAGGTAAATCTTATTAACACTTATATGTCAATAGACAGGTAAATCATATCAACACTTACATGCTAATAGACAGGTAAATCTAAGAATAGATGTTGTGTGGACTGTCTTTACTGCTTCAAAGGAAAGACAGGTAAATCTTATCAACAGGCACACACTTATAGACAGGTAAATCATATTAACGTTATCATACTTATGGACAGGTAAATCCTATCAAACTCACATGCTTATAGACAGGTAAATCATATCAACACCTACATGCTAATAGACAGGTAAATCATATCAACACTAACAACACTAACATGAAATAGTCGGGTAAATCATAATAACACTCACATGAAATAGACGGGTAAATCATATCAACATTCACATGCTTATGGATAAGTTAATCATATACACCCTCACATGTTAATAGACAGGTAAATCTTATTATCACTCAGATGATAATAGACAGGTAAATCATATCATCACTCACATGCTAATAGACAAGTTAATCATATCATCACTCACATGCTAATAGACAGGTAAATCATATCATCACTCACATGATAATAGACAGGTAAATCATATCAACACTTGCATGCTAATAGACAGGTAAATCATATCATCACTCACATGATAATAGACAGGTAAATCATATCAAAACTCACATGCTAATAGACAAGTAAATCATATCATCACTCACATGTTAATAGACAGGTAAATCATATCAATACTCACATACTAATAGACAAGTAAATCATATCATCACTCACATGTTAATAGACAGGTAAATCATATCAAAACTCACATGTTAATAGACAGGTAAATCATATCAAAACTCACATGTTAATAGACAGGTAAATCATATCAAAACTCACATGCTAATAGACAGGTAAATCATATCAATACTCACATACTAATAGACAAGTTAATCATATCATCACTCACATGTTAATAGACAGGTAAATCATATCATCACTCACATGATAATAGACAGGTAAATCATATCATCACTCGGATGATAATAGACAGGTAAATCATATCAACACTTGCATGCTAATAGACAGGTAAATCATATCATCACTCACATGATAATAGACAGGTAAATCATATCAAAACTCACATGCTAATAGACAAGTAAATCATATCATCACTCACATGTTAATAGCCAGGTAAATCATATCATCACTCACATGATAATAGACAGGTAAATCATATCAAAACTCACATGCTAATAGACAAGTTAATCATATCATCACTAACATGCTAATAGCCAGGTAAATCATATCATCACTCACATGTTAATAGCCAGGTAAATCATATCATCACTCACATGATAATAGACAGGTAAATCATATCAAAACTCACATGCTAATAGACAAGTTAATCATATCATCACTAACATGCTAATAGCCAGGTAAATCATATCATCACTCACATGTTAATAGACAGGTAAATCATATCATCACTCGGATGATAATAGACAGGTAAATCATATCATCACTCACATGTTAATAGACAGGTAAATCATATCAATACTCACATACTAATAGATAGGTTAATCATATCATCACTCACATGTTAATAGACAGGTAAATCATATCAATACTCACATACTAATAGACAAGTTAATCATATCATCACTCACATGATAATAGACAGGTAAATCATATCATCACTCATATGATAATAGACAGGTAAATCATATCAAAACTCACATGCTAATAGACAAGTAAATCATATCAACACTCAAATGATACTTCATTATGTCTCCCTTACAATTTAATGAGAAAAAGATATAGTTTGGAAGTTCATACTTTGAACTAGAAAGAGAACCAAAAATTAATGCCAAATTAAAGTTTGACCCCAAAATCATGGTCCACTGACCATAGAAAAATGATAGTGCAAGTGGCGCATCCGTATACTACGGACAGGTTCTTGTTTCTGTAAAGCACTTACTGGCATTTATTGCAAATCCTAATTTCATATGAACACCTTCAAAAGTATTCTCTGAAAGAAACTCTATTGATTCAGAAAAAATAGGAAAAAATGGAAATAGTAATTGAATTTCATTTAAGATGGAGGAAGTACTATATATACTACAATATGTTAGTATTTTATGTCCTTAGACCTATAGTGAAGTGTATATTACTTTATAATTATCTGTAAACGACCAGTATTGATCTATTATGCTATATTGTTAATGTAGAAAATAGGCAGATTGATGGATGGAACCTTTAGTGAAATAAATTATTGAGAGTATGGAAACTTGTCTGTAAATAGTACAGCAACTATAACCTGAAGGAAAAAACATTGGAAAGGATCACATTGGCTTTTAAAGTTGAAATGATCCAGTCTAGTCCTAGGTTCCCCATGAGTTAATGTATTTACATATTTTCTGGCACATTGAACCTCAAGAATTTCTAAACCTAAATATTGACCTACTGGCTGTTAGTCTCAACTTAAGCATTGAGCATGAAGGCTAACACAGCCTGTTTGACCTTATATTCTTCTGTGGACTGTATTAAAGTCTTTCCCATTATAAGGCCTCATATGTCTACAAGGCATTTAAATTTATCTTTGGGCCATTACTTTAAGACATGAGACTATTATTGATCTTGCGGAAATATTGTCTGTAGTGTAATATAAAAAAGAAGATGTGGTATGATTGCCAATGAGACAACTTTCCACAAAAGACCAAAATGACACAGACATTAACAAATATAGGTCACCGTACGGCCTTCAACAATTAGCAAAGCCCATACTATTCACCACAGATATTAAACTTTCTGTTAATTTGGGTTCCACAAGGCTGACATAGAAATGTCATCTGTCCATCTGTTAAAATTGAAAAACATTGTGTATATAAAGAAAAATTGTTTATCACTTAGAAAAATACGATTAAATAAAATATATTGTAAATGATAAATTTTGAACTAGTTACTGACACCACCACACATACCTCAATAGAATGTCACAAATGGATCATGTTGATTGGTTGTCTTTAATAATTTTATGAGTTATTGTAGTTGACATGCAAAGTTTAGTAGGATAAATATAAAAATTACTGTACAGATATTTTAAATTGCATACACTCATCTGCATCTGCAAAAATATTATCATCTCATGGAGGCTAATTAAATTCTAAATTTGTTTTTCATCTGCAAACATATTTTGTGTACAATATTGAAATATGATAATTCTACAGTGAATTATGTCATAGTAAAACTACAGGAAAGTTTGACTATCGATTGAATGTGCATCTTTTCAGTGAAATATTAGATGATAATCAGTTAATCAGATCTGCATATGTTCTGTAATACACTTTGATGAAATTATTTAATTTTCTTCTGTGTAGGTAGTGCTCATGCATTGAGTCATCATCTGAAAATATCTTACAGAAAAAAGTTTTGTACATAAGGAATAAATAAAAGATTGATTTTTGTATACCTGGTTGATTTTGAATTATGGTTTTATTTATATTTCCGTTATTATCTGTACTTTGTGGTTGATTGTTTTCTGAGGTGTTGTTTGCTGTAGATCATTTTGTTAGTATCATTACAGAAATGAATTGCACTGATTATAGTTATCTGTTTGACTTCATTGTGTAGATTTTCCACAATGTATTTACTCACTGGGAACTTTTGATTGTTAGTTTACTTGTATCATTAAGATAAAAGGATATATATTATATTGATATGATTGTTTAGTTGCATTGCTTTTAATTAATTAATTTAGATTTTATTAATATTGAGTATCTTTTGAATTTTCCTGTGATATTTTTCACTGAACTTCTACATGTGATTGTCTTGAATTTGCTTGTGATATTTGTCACTGAACTTCTACATGTGATTGTCTTGAATTTGCTTGTGATATTTGTTACTGAATATATTCTACATGTGATTATCTTGAATTTGCTTGTGATATTTGATACTGAACATCTTCTACATGTGATTGCCTTGAATTTGCTTGTGATATTTGTCATTGAGCCTCACATGTGATAGTCTTGAATTTGCTTGTGATATCTGTCACTGAACATCTTCTACATATGATTGCTTTGAATTTGCTTGTGATATTTGTCACTGAACATATTCTACATGTAATTATCTTGAATTTACCTGTGATATTTATCACTTAACATCTTCTACATGTGATTGCCTTGAATTTGCTTGTGATATCTGTCACTGAACATCTTCTACATATGATTGCTTTGAATTTGCTTGTGATATTTGTCACTGAACATATTCTACATGTAATTATCTTGAATTTACTTGTGATATTTGTCACTTAACATCTTCTACATGTGATTGCCTTGAATTTGCTTGTGATATTTGTCACTGAACTTCTACATGTGATTGTCTTGCATTTGCTTGTGATATTTGTCACTGAACATATTCTACATGTGATTGTCTTGAATTTACTTGTGATATTTGTCACTGAACATATTCTACATGTAATTATCTTGAATTTACCTGTGATATTTATCACTTAACATCTTCTACATGTGATTGCCCTGAATTTGCTTGTGATATCTGTCACTGAACATCTTCTACATATGATTGCTTTGAATTTGCTTGTGATATTTGTCACTGAACATATTCTACATGTAATTATCTTGAATTTACCTGTGATATTTATCACTTAACATCTTCTACATGTGATTGCCTTGAATTTGCTTGTGATATCTGTCACTGAACATCTTCTACATATGATTGCTTTGAATTTGCTTGTGATATTTGTCACTGAACATATTCTACATGTAATTATCTTGAATTTACTTGTGATATTTGTCACTTAACATCTTCTACATGTGATTGCCTTGAATTTGCTTGTGATATTTGTCACTGAACTTCTACATGTGATTGTCTTGCATTTGCTTGTGATATTTGTCACTGAACATATTCTACATGTGATTGTCTTGAATTTACTTGTGATATTTGTCACTGAACATATTCTACATGTAATTATCTTGAATTTACCTGTGATATTTATCACTTAACATCTTCTACATGTGATTGCCTTGAATTTGCTTGTGATATCTGTCACTGAACATCTTCTACATATGATTGCTTTGAATTTGCTTGTGATATTTGTCACTGAACATATTCTACATGTAATTATCTTGAATTTACTTGTGATATTTGTCACTTCACATCTTCTACATGTGATTGCCTTGAATTTGCTTGTGATATTTGTCACTGAACTTCTACATGTGATTGTCTTGCATTTGCTTGTGATATATGTCACTGAACATATTCTACATGTGATTGTCTTGAATTTACTTGTGATACTTGTCACTGAATATATTCTAAATGTGATCCCCTTGAATTTTCTTGTGATATTTGTCACTGAACTTCTACATGTGATTGTCTTGAATTTGCTTGTGACATTTGTCACTGAACAACTTCTATATTTGATTGCCTTGGATTTGCTTGTGATATTTGTCACTGAATATATTCAACATGTGATTATCTTGAACTTGCTTGTGATATTTGTCACTGAATATATTCTACATGAGATTGTCTTGCATTTGCTTGTGATATTTGTCACTGAACATATTCTACATGTGATTGTCTTGAATTTACTTGTGATATTTGTCACTGAATATATTCTAAATGTGATCACCTTGAATTTTCTTGTGATATTTGTCACTGAACTTCTACATGTGATTGTCTTGAATTTGCTTGTGACATTTGTCACTGAACAACTTCTATATTTGATTGCCTTGGATTTGCTTGTGATATTTGTCACTGAATATATTCTACATGTGATTATCTTGAACTTGCTTGTGATATTTGTCACTGAATATATTCTACATGTAATTATCTTGAATCTACTTGTGATATTTGTCACTGAACATCTTCTATATGTGATTGCTGGCAATTTGCTTGTGATATTTGTCACTGAACTTTTACATGTGATAGTCTTGAATTTGCTTGTGATATAAGGGGCACTAGCTGTCAAATTCATGGTCACCGATTTGACTCAAATTCTTAAATTTGATTTATAACAATGTAAAACATTTATCCAAACTATCAAAAGTCTAAAATAAACAGTTTACAGAGCATGGGGTAGATAATACATAGATTCGTTTCGTGTGTACTTTAGTCCAGACGCCATCTAATTAACTATCTATTTGACCTCAGATGACCATATAAGCGATGTAAACATAAATAAAGATATGAATAGATTAAAGCAGCACGTGCAATTGGATTTTTATAGGTCTGTTTGATTTGATTTTACAACTTACAACTTACAACTCCCGTTAGCGCCATGTGTCGCATAGGGCGCAATTTTATTTTATAGATTAAAAATAGATGTTTCTCATTGTTTCTAACCGTATAAGAATGATTTTATGTGCATCGAATTTTCTACATGTGAATCAAATGATTTACCGTAGTTTCACTTTCATTATTGACATTCTTTTTCTTTAAATAACCAGTACACGTACAATGCATGCATTGTCAATTTCTAGCTAGGGGTTAAATTTAAGTTCACATGAATACGGATTTAAAGAGGTCGACTCATTCACTTGCAAGTGAATAACTAATTATCAATGTTTCTTAGCGTAATTTGATAAAATTGAACCTTTTTGGCTGCAAAAAGCGAATTGTTATTTCACTATTTCACTTTCATTATTGATTGAACAGAAAAAAATCAAACTTTAGATTTTTTATATATCTCGTAGCTAGTGCCCCTTTAATATTGAGTATCCACATGTGATTATCTTTGAATTTTCCTGTGATATTTTTCACTGAACTTCTACATGTGATAGTCTTGAATTTGCTTGTGATATTTGTC
Organism: Mytilus edulis; assembly: GCF_963676685.1. Lineage (NCBI taxonomy): Eukaryota > Metazoa > Mollusca > Bivalvia > Mytilida > Mytilidae > Mytilus > Mytilus edulis. The sequence goes on from NC_092344.1 coordinate 122,611,126, forward strand.
ACTGAACTTCTACATGTGATTGTCTTAAATTTGCTTGTGATATTTGTCACTGAATATATTAAACATATGATTATAAATCTTGAATTTGCTTGTGATATTTGATACTGAACATCACCTACATGTGATCGTCTTGAATTTGCTTGTGATATTTGTCACTGAATATATTCTACATGTGATTATCTTGAACTTGCTTGTGATATTTTTCACTGAATATATTCTACATGTAATTATCTTGAATCTACTTGTGATATTTGTCACTGAACATCTTCTATATGTGATTGCCTGCAATTTGCTTGTGATATTTGTCACTGAACTTTCACATGTGATAATCTTGAATTTGTTTGTGATATTTGTCACTGAACATCTTCTACATGTGATAGTCTTGAATTTGCTTGTGATATTTGTAACTGAACATCTTCTGTATGTGATTGCCTTGAACTTGCTTGTGATATTTGTCACTGGACTTCTACATGTGATTGTCTTGAATTTGCTTGTGATATTTGATACTGAACATCACCTACATGTGATTGCCTTGAATTTGCTTTTAATATATGTCATTTAGCCTCATGCAATTGTCTTGAGTTTATTTGCTTATAATATCTGTCACTGAACTTCTTCTACATGTGATTGCTTTGAATTTGCTTGTGATATTTGTCACTGAACATATTCTGCATGTAATTATCTTGAATTTGCTTGTGATATTTGTCATTGAGCCTCACATGTGATTGTCTTAAATTTGCTTGTGATATCTGTCACTGTGAACATCTTCTACATGTGATTGCTTTGAATTTGCCTGTGATATTTGTCACTGAACTTCTACATGTGATTGTCTTGAATTTGCTTGTGACATATGTCACTGAACAACTTCTATATTTGATTGCCTTGAACTTGCTTGTGTTATTTGTCACTGAATATCTTCTACATGTAATTAAATTGAATCTACTTGTGATATTTGTCACTGAACATCTTCTATATGTGATTGCTGGCAATTTGCTTGTGATATTTGTCACTGAACTTTTACATGTGATAGTCTTGAATTTGCTTGTGATATTTGTCACTGAACATCTACATGTGATTTTCTTGAATATGCTTGTGATATTTGTCACTAAACATTTTCTACATGTGATTGTCATGAATTTGCTTGTGATATTTGTCACTGAACATCTTCTACATGTGATTGTCTTGAATTTGCTTGTGATATTTGTCACTTAACATCTTCGTGTGATTTTCTTGAATTTGCTTGTGTTATTTGTCCCTTAACATTATTATCATATGATTGCCTTGAATTTGCTTGTGATATTTGTCACTGAATATATTCTACATGTGATTGCCTTGATTTTGCTTGTGATGTTTGTCACTGAACATATTCTTGGCATAAGGAAGATTGCAAGAAACCTGTGAGGTATTCTGTTCATATCTTTGTGAGTATGAAACTATATTATACATTAAATTAATGTGACCAATTTTCATACAAAAAGATACCTTTCCCTTTTCTTATTTTTTTTTATTAATGCAATTCCTTCATACCTTTTATAACTTTTCAGAATAAATGACATTGTTGTTTTCTATTAAAAGATCAATTGATGTAAGATTAAGTGACCTGTATTTAAAGTGTCACATAAAACATCCATTACCACTCTGTCTGGTCAACAAAATCAATAGTTTCCCCTGTACCTCAACATACATTACCAAGCTGCCTGTCATAAATACAAATTGATCATTGCAATTAGTTTGAACAATTTTAGAAAATTAGTTTTCCGTTAAATTTTCTATGTTTACAGACTTTTATAGAAGCAAGCTTCCGAAACAATTCCCTTGATTACGACATTAATTTTATTTGAAAGACAGAATTGGAAGGTATAGGATGGGATATAGATTCTGATAGAGTGAACTGCATTCAAGGCTATATAATGTGATAATTAGTACTTCAATGTTGACGATTTATACCACATCTCTCAGTAGTTGGTGTAGGTATTGACTTCAGTGTTTGAGACAAGAGAAAATGATTATTTTGTTTGTTTTTGGTAAATTGTCATTGATTTTGTTAGAATGGAATATAATCAGGTAATAATTCACACCACTTCTAAAATCAATGTATTGACTGGATAACATTGAATGCAATCAACATCATAAAGTATTCAATGAAAAAAATCAGACCTATTTAGATTGGAATTTACCTGGCTTACACCAAAACCAGGCTTCATTATCCTTGGTCTGATGTATTACTTCTAATCCAATAATAAGCACTGGCAGATGAAGAAAGACAAAAATGATTAAAAAACTGTCAATATAGTAGTGATATTGAAATGACCATGGAATTGACGTGTTTTGTGTAATGGTATAAGTTAATCCCTTGATATCAGTAAATATATATAATGGTCAATCGTAGAGATGGATGATAATGAACTAGTGTCTCTCCATATCAAGGATATACATGTATCTAAGGTGTCACAAAGTGTGTACTGTTATACATGTTATATGGCAACTTTTAGTCATAAGTGATTTAACATTTTAAGATTCCATTAGAACTGGTACAATCTCTATATCAAGGATACCTAAGGTGTCACACAGTGTACAGTTGGATGGCCATTTTTAGTCATAAGTGAATTAAGATTCCTGTAAAACTGGTGTGTCCTTATGTCAAAGATGTTAGAGATGTCATACATTGCCCAGATCTATGACCACTTTTATTCATCAGTGATTTTAGATTCTTGAAGACATCATGCCATGTGCAATTGATAGAACTATTTTAGGAATTTAATGACAATTTTATTGTGTTAAAATGATTGCTCTGTGTAATATTCAGTAGAACAAGAATAACATAAAAGAGGAAAAATAGATTAAGCATTTAAATTGTTTATGGAATAACTTGTTGAAACATGGAATGCTTAGCCTATAATCAACAGAGATTTGCATGTGTCATTCAGAATATCAATAAAGAACTGCTACATAAAGGTGAGTCACTCAGACTGCAGATATGATGTAATTCTCATAAGACAAGGATAAATATGTTTCATAATGTCGACAGAATTTAGCATACATGTACATACATTCTAGAAACACTGTCAAAGACATTTATTGCAATTATTGCTGTTTTTCAGATCATGTTAATCTGTAACTATGATAATATCATTTACACCCGTGGCCAATTGCACATGGCAGTGGCGGATCCAGAGGTGGGTTCTGGTGGTTGGAATCCCTCCTATTTTTTGATCATTTTGATTGGGATTAGTTTTCTCGTTTGAATTGTTTTACATTGTCTTATCAGGGCCTATTATAGCTGACTATGCGGTATGGGCTTTGCTCATTGTTGAAGGCCTTACGGTGACCTATAGTTGTTAATGTTTGTGTCATTTTGGTCTTTTGTCGATAGTTGTCTCAGTGGCAATCATACCACATCTTCTTTTTTATACATATAAATTTATGGAGTACTATAGCTTCCTCCAACAAATATAAATTGGTCACCATCATATGGCAAATGTCTTTAAAATGCTTAAATTCCTCAAAAACAGAAATTAGACTGTTGGTTTTCTCATTTAAATGTTTTACCATCTTTATTTTTTGGCCATTTATAGCTTTAATACTAGCAAATATATGTGACCTGTGGTTGAAACAGTTTCAACTTCTACTTCTGTTTGTCTCTGGTTGAGTCAGTTGTCTTCAATTGGCAATCATCATGATCATACCACATCTTATTGTTGTAATAACAAATAAATAAGACATTGATGAACAGTTAATTAACCAGTTTTAAACCTTGTTTTTCTATTGGAAGTTGTAACATCTATTTTTGGGTTGTTTATGGAATTTTGAAGTTTTCATTTGGATGCACATTTTGTTTTCCACAACTTTAATCATGAACAGTTTTATTTTGGCCATTTAATCCATTTCTTAAACTGATGATTGATAATCAGTGTTTAAAATAATTTCACAATCTAATTAGCACAAAGCTCCTTTTTCCAAAAACAGCATCCTCCACCAAAAAAATAATAATCATGATAATAGAAAAAAAAGGAATTTTGAGATTGAATGAGGGATGATACATTCACTGTAATAAGCTGGTTTTAAAATTGGATCAACATGCAGAGTCCTTTCTGCTTTTGTACAATTAAGCTGACTTAGCCTTGAGATTGTTAAGCATTGTAGTTGAACTAAATTTTCTTCAGTCAATTTTGCAAGAAGTCATAAAAATATATTTGATGATAGCTTGTATATTTGGATAGTTCTATAGAAGTCGAGATTTTTTTTATCAACACAAACATATGTAACACTATTCCATATATATACTTTCATAGTAGTTTATGATTGATTTGATTATAATTGATTTTGATAGGAAGTGTTTATTGATTTATCTTGTTTATGTAGTATGCTATCTTATTGTCAGCTATAAACTGTCACAAATATTTTGCCTTAGCCTTGAAATTGTTTGGTATTGAAGTGAAACCGAATTTTCCTTGAAGTGAATTTTGCAAGATGCTATAAAAAAATATTTGATGATGGCTATCTATATTTGGATAGTTCTATAGAAGTCATTGTACTCTTAAAATACCAATTTTTAAATGCATAGCCTATCTTCAAAACTTATTTTCATTGTAACATTATATCATAGCAATTCATAAGATTTTCAGGTCTTGTGCACTAAAAGTATACCTGTTTTATACAAAAAAATATAAAGTTGTTTGAAACAATTTTTTTGGTATTTATTTTTGGTATATATTTTTGGTATATATATTTTTGGTATCAAACAAATCTAACAACTATAGGCGCCTGACCTGACTTGACAGTGTTTGTTGATTGTATATAGATTTAAGGTTTTAGAGTTTGTTAAAATAAAACCATGAAGTTAAGTTACTCCATAAAGTTATATCATCCTCAATCCAAAGAAATAAAGTCAGTCAACTGTATGAAAAATATTTACACGAGTTAATAGATACATGAGTTCTTTTTTTCTTGTCTAATATTACTAATATTTGTCTAAGTGATATGAAAGCCATTGAGATAATTATCCATCGAAGTCGCAATTTGAATGTGTAAAAAGTAGAAAAAAACTATGGGTCAAAGTAAGGCCTTCAACGCTGAGCCTTGGCTCACACGAACAGCAAGCTAATAAAAGGCCCAAAATGACTATTGAAAAAATCAATTTAAACATGAAACCAACAGTCTGATCTTTATGAAAAACAAAAAATGAGAAACACTTGCAAAAAAAGTAAAATCACAAAAATACTGAACTCTAAAATTCAAAATAGAAAGTCCCTTAACAAATGGCAAAATCAAAAACTCAAACACATCAAACGAATTGACAACAGCTCATATTGCTTACTTGTTCCAGGCTTTTTCTTATGTAGAAAATGGTGGATTAAACTTCGATTTATATCTAACATGTCTAACTAAACCTCTCACTTGTATGACAGTGGCATAAAGTTCCATTATATTGTCAACAAACGACAACCACTGAGCAACAGGTTTCTGACTGAGGACAGTTCAATACAAATGCAGAAGGTTTATACCTTTTCTATATACATGTAAAATGTAATAATTTTCTATTCCAGGTTATGTAGTGGGAAGTCCCGAAGATGAAATTAAGATTTTAGAGGATATGAGTCCTACTTCAAAAGTTCAGCACCACAACAAACAGATACTAACAGAAATGAGTAAGTCAGGACAATGAGGAGGTGTAGTATGACTGCCAGTGAGACAACTATCCACCAGAGACTTAAGGAAGTAGATGCTAGTAATACTAAGTCAAAATACAGCCTTCAACAATGAGCAAAACACATACTGCATAGCTAGATATTAAATGCCTAGAAAAACAACAACTTATACATAGAACATGTACCTCACATTTTGTTTCATGTATAAAAGTGAAGAAAAATAGTATTCATTTGAATTTGGCAGTTGTAGGGAAATTACCTGGCAATGTTTTGGAGTCATAAACATATATCTGGGGTGTTTCATAGCAATATTCTTTTTTTAATTTGGTATTTCTTTAAAATATTTTAAATATGGAAGTGACTTTGTAACCAAACCTTGTAACACAGACGTACCCAAATTGCACCAATGAGGAAATTGTGAAAGCCATTTGACAGCTCGAGTTTGTTAACAGAATTCTATCATGCTTAGTAGTTTTGTTTGCGGTCATGTGTCGTTGTCTAGTTGACGATATTGATGATTTGGTCATTTCTATTGGAATTATGAAACTTGTGCCACAATGACACATTGTGACACACATTTGAATGCCTCATTCATACATTTTGTGGAACATTTTGGTATGGGGTCGACCCAGGTAGCAATCTTGTTATTACCAAACATAGTATGTTATCGTATGTTTTTCTATGTTGTGATGTTATGCTATTGTTTCGGAAAAAGGGAGAAGGTTTGGATCCATTAAAACGTTTAATCCCGCTGCAAATGTTTGCACCTGTCCTAAGTCAGGAATCTGATGTACAGTAGTTGTCGTTTGTTTATGTAATATATACGTGTTTCTCTTTTCTCGTTTTGTTTATATAGATTAGACTGTTGGTTTTCCCGTTTGAATGGTTTTATACTAGTAATTTTGGGGCCCTTTATAGCTTGTTGTTCGGTGTGAGCCAAGGCTCCGTGTTGAAGGCCGTACTTTAACCTATAATGGTTTACTTTTTTAAATTGTTATTTGGATGGAGAGTTGTCTCATTGGCACTCACACCACATCTGCCTTTATCTATATAGTGTACCCTTGATTCATTGGCTCATCAAAGACAGGGGACAAGTAACATTTCAAAAGATTTAAGGTACTCTATGATTACCTGATATATACAAGAATATTTCTGTTTAGACTCTCCAAAGAGACTATTGCATGTTGATGATTACCTGGATATATTGAAGTTAATTAGTCTATAAGGTTATCAAAGTCATCTTAGTTATTGATAGATATCTCCTCCATACTGGAATCAACCTTTATACAGTACCTCCAGCTAAGAATACTATTGAACTTCCATTAAATACAGAAAATAACATTTATAAGGGTTAACTTGTACATTATTTATTAGCCAGTCACACAAAGAAATGGTAATTAACAAATAATCATGACGGTTAATCTTGGTGGTAGAATTGAAAATTGAAATAGAATTGATTCTTTGGAGATTTTATGTTTAATTTAGCTGAAATCTTAATGCTTCAATTGTAAAGCATGAAGGAAGAAAGGTTTTAAATTTGAATGGTAAAGATTAAAGTGGGGGAGTGGAACACTTAAAACTAATTTAAATTTTTTTTTTTTTTTTTTAATTAAGTAGATTCATTATCTGTGTCATATTTATTTGAATTCCTGTCAATGGTGAAACTAAAATCTAAATTTGCTAAGGTTTGACACTTAGATTGAAAGAAGAAGAAAGTCTGTGTACTCTCATAATGTATTTGGATGTTAGTTTTGTGATCAACTATAACCAGCTTAATGTCAAGTGGCAAATATGTCATGAGTAAGGATGAGAGTGACTATTTACAATCAAAAGAACAGGGTGGCTTTGTAAGGTGGGAGACAGGGATGAAGGGCAAGAAATTTGGGTCACTGGAAAATAATATTTTGTTGGATAGGGGTAGAAATATGGCCAAGTAACATACTACCTACAAACCCCTCACAGAGTTATATCAAGTTCAGTGGGGTTCAAGGATAGCAGGCCAGGAGGATTGTTGTACGATGGATGTAGTGATGCTTTTATAAATGTTACCAATTTACTAACAAAATTATAAAAAAGTCAAGAGTTTTAATTCAAGCATTTATATACAAGCATGTAATACAATAGTTCACAACAAGTTAAGGTGGTACCTAACACTACAGGGAGTCAACTCTGTAAAATCACCTGAACGTTTTAAATCACATTCTATTGTTAAGAAACATTAAGCTTATCAATGATCAAAATTAGTGTTTGTCAAACTGCTATATATCTAACCAATTTTTTCTGAGAAAGTGATTGGTTCATTTGTTTTGAAATTTTTATATTTTTTTCAAAGGGTCAAAGTTAATATTTTGTCAAAATTTTATGAAAATTAAACAAGCAAAATTAATTTAAGTCAAGGTGTTGGGTACCACCTTAAGATGTTAAAAATCACAATATATCTCAGTAACCATTTGTTAAGACAATCTATGTATTCAACATGATCTAGAATTTTGGACTTTTAGTTACAGCAAGTTATATTATATGTACAGTATAAGTAAAAAGAAAGAAAAAAAATAGATACCGAACTCCAATGAAATTTGAAAAAAGTACTTTATCAGATGATGAAATCAAAAGCACAAACACATCAAAAGAATTGGAAAAACTGTCATAATCCTGACTTGGTACAAGCATTTCCTTATACAGAAAATGATGGACTAAACCTGGTTTTATAGCTAGCTAAACTTCTCACTTGTATGACCATCGCATGGTCATCATGAACCTCCAGTTACAGCAATGGAATAACAAAAATACACAAGTACATGTAGATGTTTTCCTACTTCTTGCCATTGTGTACAATCCTTAAATATCTCTCTAATCTTCAAGCTTATCATCTCCTATCAGCTCCTCAATGCTAAAACATAGGGCCATTATATATCAATTGCCACCAACTATTGTTCTTTTGTCCTAAATTGCCACCAAACATGCACCAATCTCTTTATGTAAAACTATATATCTAAACATGGTAAATACTAACATGTACTTTAAGTCTATATAACCTCTATGAAATCAGATACATCATATGATTACTTAATTAACTATGACAAATAAAAAATAAAAAAATTAATGACTATACAGTTAAAATGTGTTTGAAAACAAAATATTAACATTAAACATTAAACATCTAATTCCTACACACTTACATAGGCCTATTTTAACATTCAAATTTTGTTTTGCCTCTTTAAGAACATCTTGTGAACTCAGATTATTTATTTTGATATTTATTTTCAGGGACACAGAATTTTGATGTTATACGGTTTGCCACTTACAGAACGGCCTGTAAACTCAGATTTATACAGAAGAAGACTAGTCGTAAGTTTTTATAAACACTGTGCACAGTCACAATTCAATACACAAATCCAAAACTATCCAATAAAAACTACTGGATTCATTATTATTTGTGGGATACCAATTTTTGTGGTTTTCGTTGGTACAGGTGAACCACGAATTTAAATTTTGATATGTATACCACAAATTTGCTGTTGGGTGGAAAACAGGTTTTAAATAACCAAGCCAGGAAAACAAATATTCACCAAAATTCAAGATTTCCTTAAACCACGAAAATTTGTACCCATGAAAATAAATCAAACACAGTAACATAATAAAATTAATATACATAATTTAGCACAAATAAATGAAATATAAAAAAAAGGAGATGTGCTAAATGCAAATGGGATAACTAACTGTCCACCAGAGTTCAAATGATGAGCAGAATCTGTAACAACACAAAATAACTTGTAAAATTTGGTTGCAAACAGTTGAACTCAATATTTTGGAAGAAGAAAACTATTATAAAAACAATAGAGACAATGCACATACATAGAGTATTTGGAGTTGCAGAAAGCTTGTTCAAAGCTTTTTACTATGACTAATTCTAATATGTAATATGTTCAACCTATAAAACCACTGAATTAGTCCTATAAGAATCAAAAATATTTGTTTGTTGTCATGCTCTTTGCTCATTTTAACATGTATAGGCATTATATTTGACAAAACACTTGGTGTAAAATATAGACAAATATAAAGCCTACTCAAGTTAGAATGAGCATAGAGTGCCAGTCATTGTCGTTAAAAACTTCCATTTGTTGAATAAGCATTGAGCATGATATGAAAGAATTATTTCGTATAGAAATTATGTTCTCACAGGCTTTTTACTCCATGTTTGACATATATATAACAAATAATTTGGAATAGCATATTATTCCTGCATATCAATTTCATACTGTATTGATATAAATTCACAATTCAATACAAAACACAAAATGAATGAAGGATTCAAAACAAAACACAAAATGAAAACACACTTCCATACAACTACATAAAATTAATGTGTAGTTAAAAACAAAACACAAAATGAATGCAGAATACACAATACTAAACACACTAACTATAGAATGCAGACAAAATTAGTTGTTTTTGTACTGGATTGATTGATAAATATTTCATAGATATATATGAGAACAAATTAACATTTGATACAGTAGGACTAAGTAAGTCCTAGAAGGTAGATAACTTGATTGAAGGACAGAAAATTAGGATTGCCACTTGAAAAAGCATTGTACAATTAATAAGACCATTTGTGTATGTTTTTAGAATTTTAATAAATTATTTCTTACTTGTTAAAGCCGTAAATGACAACCAAGGGGGTAATGGTATACATCTTCAATTTCATCACAAGTAATGCATACCAGTGTTCCATTAGCATTTTAGGACAACTATACACAAGTCCAAATTAAAGAGGTGGTCATTGTAGGGCCTTTATTCTGACCAATGAAGTACACATATAACATATAAATCCATACAAACAAAAATTAAAAAAAACCCTAAAGAATGCAACACAAAAAAACAAAATGCAATACAAAACAAAAAATACATTCACAATTCAATAAAAAAGAGATAATCTAAAAAATCATTTACAAAATACAGAACACAATTCTGATCTGATGTTATCTGACTGACCAGGTGTTATCATGGACATCATCTTTACAACCTTTTGTTAACCCTAGCGGAAAGTAATGATTCTCTTTGTATTGCTTGTAAACTACAATATTTCTCCACTTTGTTAGTCAGTCATTGTGATATGACCTAGACCTCGTTTTCATTTGAATGATTCATTATATAAATTTACTGAAAAATGATATGAATATGGAACTTGTGCATTTTTGAAGTCATATTCATATTTTAGAAAATGAAAAATCATATATGGATTATTAGTATTTTTTTTGTTATTTCAGTATCAGTAGTAGATATATGGAACATTATAGAAGCTTTTAGAGAGAATGGACTTAACACTTTAGAACCAGAATCAGAACTTAATTCCTCACGAGTCGAGTCTGTGTTAAACAGTATATATGTCCACCTAAACAAACGATTGCCGTTATCACAACAGGTCGACTCCAATCAATGTGTACAGATGTTATTAAACTGGCTGGTGGGAGCTTTTGACAGGTATAACTTATAGAAAAATTTATTCTAATTTCTATGTATGTTGGCAGTCAGATATACAGTGGGAGGGATCACAGAGCTTATACTGTAAGCAATTGATTAATTATATTTGGTGTATGGAATGACCTGATTTTCTTAGATATATACTGTTTAGAATTATGATTTATTTGAGTTGTATCTAGTAGAATTCATTATTAGATAAATATTACTCTGCCTAAGCCACAGTTTAATGAACTGGAGACTAACTGTGCACTACAAATGTACATGAAAAGTATCATGTATATGTTGTTCATATTCTATTGATAAGATAAATTGAATTTTGCCAAGTATGTGCCACTGTCATCACAAATAAAACCTGATGACTCATTATGTTTAAAACAAATACACCGAAGATCCTTTAGTCCATCCTCTAAGTTACTAATCAGTACTTTACTATCCTGTCCATCTTTTGATATTACTATTATTCTTTCAGAGTTGTAGTCTGCTACAATAATGTTACCATAACTATCTGTACAAAGTCCATGTGGTCCCATTAAATCCTGTGTATATCTCCAGATCTGTTTACCTGATTCATCATAACAGTATACTGCTCCACCATAATAGTCACCATAGATTACTCTGTCATTACAGTAAACAAGGTGATACATGTATGATTCACACTCAACCTGTATTGACTTCAGTGTATTTCCTTCCAAGTCTACAATACGGATTTCATCATCATCAATCAAACCTACAGCCAGAGAATTATTGTAGAATGATAATCCTTTGCATGCTTTGTCTAATGTGATAACTTTGGTAACTGTTTCATTCTCCATATTAAAGATCTTAATGGCCTTCTCCTCAGGATAAGTTATGGCTATAGTGTTCTGATGGATCTCTGTAACACCCAAGGCTTCACCAGGTATAGGTAACTGTTTCTGTAGTTTGCCATCAGAAGTAAGTAGGTTAACTTTACCACCATCTTCCACTAATATAACTCTTCCATCCATCAGACAAATCATGTCACTTATCACCTTCTCCATGTTGATCTCTATCTTTGTCTCTATATTCATGGTCATGTTGTTTATGTTGGATTTTTCTCTTGATTCTACTTGTGCTTCCTTCCTCACACTTGTTTCTCTTTTCAAGTCTGTTTCTGTTTTAACAACCAACACCTCTCCCATGGATTCTAGTGATCCTAACTTCTTTAGTATGTTTTCTATTTCATCATTTTGCTTCATTTTGATTTCAAATTCTTTAGTCCTCTCATCGTTTTCCAGATCTTCTACATATTGCTTACATTGATGTACTTGTTGTTCAATTTGATGTACACCTAGAAATGATTGTAGTTTAGAAGTTTTTGTTGTGACTGTTTGCAAATGTTCTTTCATTTCCTTCAATTTTGTTTTCTTCCCTTTAACTTCAGAAATGAAGTCTCTAGCTGTTGATATCTCTTGATCCCTGATGTTGTCAGTTTCTTTGCATAACTTTTCCTCCAGACAGTCTAAATATTTATTTATTTGATTCCTTATTTTAACAATTGATTCTTTAATGCCTTCACATTGTTGTTCTCCAGTTTTGATGTTTGTTGATTTATTGTTTACAATTTTATCCAAGAGATGTAAGATGGAGTTGATATCTTTCTCCACAGATTCTTTGGATTTTTGTATCTTAGTTTTCTCCACAACACCTGCCAAACTTTTTATTCCTGTACATTTTGAATGATTAGTGGAAATACATTCATCACAGCAAGGTATTAAATGACTAGGACAGTACAAGTTGAGTTGTTGACCATGTTTGTCACATTCTGTTTTGATAGCTTGGATGGAAGGTTTATAACTTTTGATATCAATAGTTTTATGATCACGTGATGATTTAGATCTTTTGTGATGACCAGAACATGTTGAACATAATCCTTCTTCACAGTTGTAACACCAGATGTCCGCTTTATTCTTTACTTTTCCTTCATTACAAGGTCCACATTGGATATCTTTACTGGACGCCATAACCTACTCATATATAAAATGTAAGTTATTTAGCCTTATGGTGAGGATCTGTTGTTCAACTTGTAGTTAGTGCTAACACGTTGTTAAAATTTCTTAATCATTCGATTAAAATTAATCATATGATTAGTGTGTTGTTCAACTTGCGTTAATTTTAAAGCTGCGTTAAAAAGGCTAAAACTGTCGTTAAACTTACTCAACCTCTTTGAGTTGTATTTAATTTTAATCATATGATTAAAGCATCCAAGATGGCTGCTGTACCAATGCAAAAATGAGCTTATCCTCGAAATATGAGACGTTTAAGAGATATTAAGCTATTAAGAATATAGCCATGAAAGAGCTTAATATTTGAAAGAAACACAATATATTTGCTAGGAGTTGAGTTGACAAGATTGGACGAAGGATCGGACGCACTCATACAATGGTCATTTGATAACAGAAAGAAACTGCACATTTCGGCAGTGTCTCGTTTGTATTTTACCGCTCACTGACAGTGTTGAGTGCAATGACTAAACTTAAAGACGGGCCACATTATTGTGTGAAATTATTCAATAAACTATGATGAACAGCTTTATAAATAATACATGTTACCCTAGCATTAATGTACATGCCATAGGTGATTTGTGACGTCTTTGCTAGTTTCCCCATTTTTCGAAGTTCAAATATTAGCATATATTCAGTAGTGCCCTTGACCTAACTGTTAACGCAGGTAAAATCTAATGGATCAATTCGTCCCACAGAACACTTGGAATTTACGATTTTTATCTTTACATGGAGTTTTAAACATTATATATTTTTTCCCATTTAGTATTAAAATTTATGAGTTTGACGAAGATCCAAATCTAAGCGGATTCAGCCATTTTGGGGGATTCCAACAGTGCCCAAGTTAAAAGGGTTGTTCCAACCATATATCACCTTTCAAAGGTTTTGATTGTCAAATAAAAAGGGGATCAATATTAACAATAAAGAGCAAGCAAACATCCCATAGAGCAAATGACACTGATAATTTATATTGCCCATTTGTTATATGGTCCTGTTCTTAGTGACACGTACATGCATTTAATGGAATCAAATCTTTATCTACTAATGGGTGCAATAGGAGGTTCATCAGAGTATTGAGCGAGGATTTCTTTGCTTATAGTGGATAAAAACTCAGGGTTAGAATTCCCAGAACAGACAAGGTACAGTGACTAATATTTCATGTATATTTTGAACACGGAGAGGGTGCCCCTGGTGTATCATTGTCATTTGCTAAGTTTTATTTGTTACCTTATCTGACATCAGACTCAGACTTCTTTTAAGTTTTACTATGCCAATTGTTATGTGTTTCTTTATTCTAAATTGGCTAGAGGTATAGGGGAATGGTTGAGATCTCTCAAAACTTATTTAACCCCGCCACATTTTTGCGCCCGTCTCAAGTCAGGAGCCTCTGGCCTTTGTTAGTATTGTATGTTTTGTATTTGGTGGAGGGGGTTGGGATTTGTTTTAACCCCTGTCCATTCATCCTTCCGCCTGTCCTTCTTTCGGTCCCATTATGAGTATAAAGTTATTCCACAAAATTCCTCATACAGTTTGAATCCTACATTGATCCTAGGAAGTTTTTACTTGGCTGTCTGTTTGTGCATATGTCGAAGGTGTGCATGTGGTCAGGGTTTTGATTTTGATTAATATTTGCTCTTTTGGGAGATAGTTGGACTTTGTCATTATTGGAGTATATGCTTGAATCAGAGGTGTATCATTTCCAGGTAACTCGTCCCACAGTTTGAATCCTAGGAAGTATTCACTTTTCTGACTATTTGTACATGAATACACTGAAGGTGTGCATGTGGAATAGTAGATAATAAGGACATACTATGTAGATGTGCATATCGACATGAAATTATGATTCAAATTATCTTCTAGGAGTTACGCCCTTTGAACTTATTTGTCTCAATATACTACTGCAACAGTTTGTCATCAAAACTCAAAGACAGGACATTATGATTTATGTTTTTTTCTTTATACAATTTTTAAGGTTCTTTAATTCAAAACAAAATTTTACATCTGTGGGGGCACAATAATATCTCAAATAAAGTCTCATATTTACTTTGTTATAAAACAGTTACTTCAGAGTGGAGTGGGGGGGGGCATGACTTTGTCTAGATTAATTTTAGATCATTTATATGTTTTGGAGTTTAGTGTGAAGTCCATTTTCACTGGACAAGTACACAATTTTATTTAGGGGTCAGCTGAATCGCACCTCCGGGTGCTGGATTTTCTCGCTGCGTTAAAGACCAGGCATTAGTGGCCTTTGGCTGTTTTATGTTTTTTGGTCCGGTTGTTGTCTCTTTGACATTTTCCCCATTTCCATTCTCAATTTTATCCATCAGCGTGAGACAAACGATGTAGTAACATTATGTGATATCATGTGTTTGATATTAATTTTTTGTTGTTTTTTCGTATTTTTCTGCTGAAATTTGAACATGTTGAATAAATATATAAGAGAGGTGTTTTTAACTTCTGAAAGGTTTAAAAGAATAAATTGTTATTTTAGAGGAGATATGAATTTGCTGAACGTCTACTTGCAAACATTTCATGCATACATATAACGGACAGCAATTAAAAGAATTTATTTCAAACAACAAGCTGTACTTTTTGCAGTCAAAAATAGAAACATAAACATAAAGGCCATACATTGACCTATAATGGTTTACTTTTATAAATTGTTATTTGATGGAGATTTGTCTCATTGGCACCACATCTTCCTATATCTATAATCCATAGTTATTTTATTCATAGTAAGCAGCCATCTTTGTTAGTTAGTTGTTGTACAATCTCATCCAATGGTAAAAGAGACCACACAAAAGGCACCAAATAAGCATCTGCTAGTGGTAGACAATCAACTATTTGCATGTGCCTGTAATTCAGTGGTTTTCGTTTGTTGCTATATATATATATCATTGTTTTACATCCATAGTTTTGTACATAAATAAAGCCTTTATATTCCTGATGTGAATTGTTTTACCGCGATTTGTAATATCTAGGCCTTTAAGATTTATAGCTCATTCATCAATATGAGTTTTGTTCGTTGTTGGAGGCCATACGATGACCTATATTCGTTAACTACTACACCATTTGGTCTCCGAAAGGGAGTTGTCTCGTTGGCAATCATACTACATCTTCTTGTCGCCATATTTTATTATTATGCCCCCTATCCTGTAGACGCAAATATCGGATACCCAAGATATATCCTAGTGGTGGATTGCTTTCTTTGATCTTTATTATTATTTTTATTGGGAATTTATTTTTTCTGACAGGGTATTGTCAAATAATGTAACGAACAAGTCGTTATTTCAATTTAAAAAATATATTCAAAACTCTGATACCTTGACTGAATTACAACTTTGACGGACTATGCATTATGCCATTAGTAGTAGGCATTTCACTTACACAATTGAATATTTGTTATTGTCCCTCTGTATCTCATTATGCTGTAGGAACTACAATTGATCTCAGTTCTGTTATATATAGTGCAATCTACACCATCCGTAAAAATGATCTTAAATGTTAACTTGGCATGCCATACTTGATGAAATGCGGAAGTGAAAGAAGGCACTCTTTATCTACGTGTCAATGGAGATTTTATTCCCAATGATTTTGTCATTTAGCATGTAAAGAAGGTTGTACTAAATGAACAAGATAACTGACAGGTTTTTAAAGGAATCATTTTGTTCTGGATATGTGAAAAACCGGGATAAAACATGCAAATCATGGCCATGAATCGGATGCATTCATATTGAGGACCAAAGGTAGCAATACACAGTTAGGAAAAAAACTTAAAATTGACACTCATAATTTTTAAACACCCTCTTTCTCCCCCTGTCTAACAAAGAAGGCTTTATATGTGTGTTATACATGTATATACTTGTAGAAAGAGAATCTTCAATAGATTTGATTTCTAATGGTCATAAGGGTGAAATATAATCCCTTTTGGGTGTAACCATGGCAACAATCTGCATTTCTTAGATACAAAATATAGCAAAAAAGGGGGGTGAACATGTCACAAAAGTCTCCAAAATTTGGTCTAAAGGAAAATTTCAATGAATTACAGTGATACCTTTCCTGAATCCATAGGTTTATATCTATCAAGTGGTCCAAAAAAATCATGTCTTCCTGCTCGTTTTTCCATAAAATTGAATTGAAAAGATCGAGCGCAAAATCTTTGTTGATAAACACTACAATAATTTATGGACCTATGAACGGTACGGATAGAAAAATACGGACTGTCAATCATTGAAATGGCCTATAAAACATGTTAAAATCAATCTAAATGTTCATATAAACCCACTAAGAAGGCTATATTATTCTTCAATTATCTAAAAATCAATTTTATTGTACAAAAACTTTCATATTTAAAAAATTCACAGGGGCCATAATGCGAAACTAAACTTCTAACTGTGTATTGCTACCAAAGACAATTCAGATCACTGACATTGTTTCTGGTTCCACATGTTGCATGATAAAAATAGTTCAGGTGAACATTTCATTATGAACTGGAAACAAAACTAAAATATGAATATGATTCCATAAAAAATATGAACATGTTATAAGATATTTATTCAATAATTATTGGTACCCAAAAATTGTTTAAAAGGAGAATGTTATAATTTAATGCAAAAAGGGAAGTTATATAGGCCCTGATTTATAATGCATTGTGGGAAACACTTGCTAACTACCCAAACTTTAATCATATGATTAAAAATTAATCGCATGATTAGTAAATACAATGATTAAAATTAGTTGAACAACGCAATTTAATCATTGTATTTACTAATCATGCAATTAACTTTTAACAACTGATTAAGATTAATCATATGATTAGTTTAATCACAAGTTGAACAACAGACCCCATGCAGGCTCTTGGCCTTGTAATTAAAATTTATGTCGTTTAGTCTTCAGGATTAGTATGTTAAATGTTTAATTGATCTGTACTGTAACCTACGAATATCTAAATTTATGTGCAGAATGAAACTGATGTGAATTAGCACATTAATTTTTATGCCCCCGCTGTAGGATTCAAGATTTACCCTTGTCTGTCTGTACGTATGTACTTAAGTCAGTCTGTCCCAAAAACAGATCAAGTTTGAATTTTGGTAGTGTCACTTGCACCTGTCTAGAGTTATGCCCCTTTAAAAATGGAAAAATGGCTGATTTTTTTCGGGTCTGTTCTGGAACATTGTTACCCTCAACCAAATGTTATGAAACTAATACATAATGCTTATTACTACAAAACTCAGATCAAGTTAGAATGTTAGTGGTGTCAGTAATTTAAATGATATCTCCCTTTTAATTTCAATGGTTTGAACTAAGAAAAATTAATGACAATACTTGTACAATAACACTATATGGTAGTATTGTATGTAGTCAAAAGTAAAAAGATTTTAGTATTTTTCAACCACATACCTTAACATTTATCTTTTGATTTAGCTTACAGTTACTACATCAGAGAATATTTGTCTTCCCTTTTCTGATATGTTTGTTTGTCTACCAGGAAGTTAATAAGGACCTGTTTAAACCTGACCAAGATCTAAATATTTATACATCATATAGTAGACATTTAAATTACGCCAATGAACATTTAAATGACATGATAATTAAAAAAGGATATACATGTATAATAAATTGATTTTGTAAGAAATGAATGAACTCTAAAATTTATGAGATGATACATATGACTGAATTATGACAAACAAGGGTAAAGAATGTATTGTAATGGGGTTTCAAACACAGGTTTCGCTCTGCAAAATTATATTTGCAAACACCATTTTCAGGTCATGATTGATTTGTCTTATTTTTAGATACATAAACATATGGAATAGTTTTGAATTTTGAATTTTTCACAACACAAAGTGTTATAAATTCTGTTAATGTTTAATGCATATCATTTCATAAAAAAGAATATATTTTTATTTATGTTTCAGGGATAATGTATTTGTTAGGTTTGGTGGGAATTAAAAGCATGAAATGCCAATTTTATTTGTATTCTACAAACCAGAAAAATATGGGCTGCTCATCTGTAAACCAATAAATTAAAAAAGCTGTATTCATATAGCATTTATAATAATTACATTGCATGTATATTTCCTTGTAATACATTATTATAATCGTCTAACAAGAATCTAGCATCATTCTGAAATCAACATTCATTTCAAAATGAATTGCAATATCCATGATGACATGATCTTCCACAATAAAGTGCACAGGGAAATAAAAGGAAAAACTTGATAGTAATCGTGTTTTCATGATCCTAGCAAAAAAATGTAAAATAAGTTATGAATGCTTCTTTCCATAGTTTTATAGAGTTTGAAAGCATTGACCGTGCATACATTTTAGAATGAAGCTCTTGAACTGTGCTTCATATAAAATGTACTTCCCTCAACACATTAACATCCCAATTTTAAATAAATAACCGCAGATAATTCTTACCAAAGAGTAATGTATTGAATTCTGACAACAGTAATGGTAAGAGATTAATGATGAAAAGAAAAAGCAGAGGGACAAGGATAATTCATTAGAGGTTGAGAACAAAGTCTTTATATATAAACATGTTTTGTTTTGTATTTCAGTGTTGGAAGAGGAAAGATAAAGGTGTTCTCTCTAAAGGTTGCCTTGTCTCATATGTGTGCTGGAAAACTGGTGGACAAACTCAGATGTAAGAAAATGAAGTTAAGACTTGTTCATCAAACTCATTAAGAAAATATTTCCCTAAATATCACCTCTGAATGCCCCTCACAGTTTTCCTGTGCAGGGTGTCTAAATTTTTTGAATTTTTTTACTTTTTTTTAATTAGAGTACTCAAATGGTTGCTTCAAACATGCATGAAATAAACCAATATGAAATATTAGTTTCTCAACAGATACATTTGACAACACACAAAAGTTATCTAACTTTGAAAGGGTATGGGTAATAAATTCAGAAGGGCCAAGTTCGGATGGATATCTAGAGTAGATTGAATTGACATGGTCATATATAACACCTGTTATGATTGGATAAAGCTTTTCCGCCATTAACACTCGAGGAACCCTGGTTGTGGCAGGGTTCCTAGAGATCGACTCGATATCCCGGATGTTATGACGTCAATCCAATCAAATTTGAATGTAAACATATTCAGAGTAGGGGCCTTGTACTTCCGGTAATCTAGAGACCTTACTCTTCAAATTTAATTACCGTTCATATGGAACTCTAGTCAGAACTCTAGGTCCATCCGAACTTGGCCAAGGAGGTTTTCTGGATCATGGGTAAACCTTGAACTCTGAAAAAGTAGGGAAATTTAAAAAAAAAAAACCAATTGTGTGTTAAAAAATTACCACTATGTGCAGATAGAAGATTATGGTGTATCAGTCTATCTGTTACATTTCCATTCTCAATTTTACATTTTTATGAACAAAGAGAAATAACTCAATATTTCCTTTACCTGTTCCTTTGCTTATTAATATTGGAATAATACAATCTTGAATAAATGTAAATAAAAAACAATCTGTACATATACACACAAGGAACAGCCTTCAACACGGAGCCTTGGCTCACACCGAACAGCAAGCTATAAAGGCCACAAAAAGTACTAGTGTAAAACCATTCAAATGGGAAAACCAAGGGTCTTATCTAAATAAAAAGTTTTGTTTTGTATTGTTTTTCATTTCATCTCCATGACTGGCATCTGTGACATAAGTGGCATCAACAATTAGAGTTGGTTGTGGTAAAAGTCTTTTGAGACATCAATAACTTTGTTAAACCATAATGGAATTTTATAAAACTTGGGCAACAGCTTTTTTATGGCCAAAAGACCGTATCCAGTACAAAATTTAAAAATAATTTATGTTCATTTTTCTATATTTTCCAAGTATTTCTGCCATCAATGTCCATGTCAAACCTTTTAAAAATATTATATAAATTTAACAGAAGCTTTTCAATGATCAAAAGACAATATTCAAAGCCAAATGATATTTTTTTTCTCTTATATCTGTATTTTATTTATAAATGGACTTTATGGTTTTAACAGTTAACAAGTATATACAATCAGTGTTACACTAGTCATGTTGGGTCCTATTATAGCAGGCTGGTTAGTGTTGAAAGGCTTTGTATTGAAGGCTGTACTTTGACCTATAACTGTTTACTTTTTATACGACCACAAAAAAAAATTTGCGTCGTATAATACTATCATGTCGTCGTCATCGTAGTCGTCTGAAGTCCCATTTAATTTTGAGACAATAGCTTTAGTTTTAGTGAATGGATCTCTATAAATGTTTACATAAAAGGTTTAATACCACTAAAGTTAGGTTGGGATTGATTTTGGGGGTTATGGCCCCAATAGTTAAGTAATTAGCGGCCAAAAAGGGGGCTCAAAATTAGCATTTTTGCAGTTTTCAAACAATAACTTGTGTTTTAGTGTATGAATCTCTCTGAAATTATTCCACAGGTTTCCATGCCATGAAGGGATTGTTAGTATTGACTTTTGGGGTTTTGGCTCAAAATGTTATAGAATTAGGGGCAAAACAGGGGGAAAACTAGGTTTTTCTGGTCAATGGACAATTAAGACAATTTAAAAGCAGTGTAAGGGAGGTAATTCAAAAACATTTAACATACAATGTTGGTTTTGTTCAGATAAACCTCCCTTACACTTCTTGTAAATTCTATATTAAGGAATGTCAGGTTTTGGACAAATATCAAAAAAGGGGGGTGGTAGTAGTTTTCATTTTTTTTCAAATTTCTCATATTCAAAATTTTTGAAAAGTTTGAAGAAAAAATCTCTAATTGCACAATATTGCGCTATCGATTGGTAAGATCTTGACATTTGTTTTGTGTCAGAAACTCATATTATGTCAAAAGTTTGATCACAATCCAAATTCAGAGCTGTATCAAGCTTGAATGTTGTGTGCATACTTGCCCCAATTGTTCAGGGTTTCGACATCTGCAGTTGTATAAAGGTGCACCCTGCAGAGCACCTGGTTACACATTGTGACTTGAATGGAGAGTCGTCTCATTGGCACTCATACCACATCTTCTTTTTTGTGATTTATGTTTGTTAGACATCAAATTTTTTTCAAACTATAAAGAATTTTATGAGATTTTGTAAGAAAGTTTTTTGTAATAAAGAGATAATTTCTGAAGCAATTTTTTTACTTATTAGTGGAAAGGATTCTCTTATGGCACAAAATGGCCTAAAATATCAACTTTGTCATAAACATCAAAATGGTTACAATTTGGTTTGTAAATGGGTCTCTATCAAAAGTATTAATGCTAAAAAAATCAGTTCATTTCATAAAAGTACATAATATTCATCAATATCAAAACTTTTCGGATCATGGATGGCGGCCAATGTTAATTATGCCAAAAACAATTAAAATTATGGAAAATTTTACCGAAATTTACCTTTTATTACAAAAAATGTTTATTTAAGGGATCATAGCTTCATAAATGTAAATTGAAAGTGACAAAAAACTATGTTTTTGTTGTAATAGCACTGTCAAGAGTATTTCAATGTGAAATTTGTAATTTCATGGTCTGATTTAAAAAACATCCAAAATTTAGGGCCAATTTAAACCCTTCGTGAACCTTCTCCTTTGGCAGTTAACATTGGCAGACAGTCTGGGAGGATATATTTTTGACAAGATAAATTATAAACCTTCATGGATATAGGCTTATCTTCAAGATCTTGAAAAAAAAACATTGGATGAACAAAGATTGATTTTTGAAATGTTAATAAATGGACTTACTTTTTACAATCAACATTACATTTTTTAACAGCAGTCCCAGGCAAGACACAGCCTAAACAAGTATTTTAGGGAATTAGGTCTTAGATAGTCACCTATATATGCTTACATCCACCTCATTTGAACTTTAACTGTCCTTGCAAACTGAGTAACAATATAACTCGATTTTTCCAGATGTTTTCACACAGATATCAGATTCAAGCGGTTGCCTGATTCGTAGCAGATTTATTGATTACCTAAAAGATTTGCTTGCCTTACCCACAGCAGTATTTGAAGGGCCTTCATTCGGATACAACGACACTGCCTGTAGAAGCTGTTTTGACAATGTAAATATTTAACACTGTAGAATTGGGAAGGTTCTTTTTAAAGTTGATATAATAATAAGAAGATGGTTTATGACAACCAATGAGACAACTATCCACTAGAAACTAAAGAACAAGAATGTAAACAAATACAGATCACTTTACACCCTTCATCAATGATCAAAACTCATATAGCCTGTAGTAAGCTAGATCACAGTCAACCTTCAACAATGATCAAATCCAAACTCCTGAAGTAAGCTAGATCTCAGTTCACCATTCAACAATAAACAAAACCCTTAAAGCTTGAGCACTGTACACACTTTTAACAATGATCATGAAAATCAAAAACCAAATACCCTGGTGTATGCTAGATCACTATATCCTTCAACAATGATCAAAACCCATATATCCTGTAGAAACCTTGATGACTGTGCTCCATTCCACAATGATCAAAACCCATATATTCTATCCCCTGCCTGTCTCGATCTTTTTTTTAAAATAGGAATGATAAGACTTAAGTTTTCATGTTTGTTTTCAGAGAACACAGATAAATGTAAATGACTTCCTAAATGCATTAATGGCTGACCCAGGCCCACAGTGTCTGATGTGGTTACCGATTCTCAATAAAATGGCTCATGTTGAAAATGGTGAGTTTATTTATATATATATTTTAGAGAATTTCTTATACAAATTTCTAAAATTCACCAATCTTAAATTTGTGTTAGGTGACCTAAAATGGTTGCAAATGAATCACTTTAAATTCTAATGAAAAAGAGTTACAGGAAGTTTTCAACTTACAATAGTGACAAACTCAAATGTTTGTGGATTAAACTTTAATTAATACTTTATCATACCTGCCAACTGTCACTATTTGTTGGGGATTTCCCCCATGGAGGCTTCCATATAGAAATTTTGAAAGAGCAATTGTGTCCACATTAAATTTATAATGACTATGGGCTTGTAAAAGTAAGAAGAAACCAAAAAAAACCAACAACATTAAAATGTATTTGGAGGCCCCCTTGTAGGATGTGTAAGACTATAAGAGCCATCTTGCCTGTAAAACCCCCATGAGCATTTTGAAAAGTTGGCAGGTATGCTTTATATATATGTCATAATATTATTTTATACCTCTTTATCTTTTTCAGTCTTTCATCCTGTACAGTGTGAAGGTTGTCATAGGGAATCATTCATGGGGTTCAGATATAAATGTCAAAGGTGCTATAATTATCAACTATGCCAAGATTGTTTCTGGAGAGGTCGCACATCGGGTAACCATGGCAATGATCATGAAATGAAAGAATATACTACCTATGTAAGTGATCTTAATAAAACCATTTCTAGAAAGTGTATATAGATAATAAAGCACCTGCCTTCTACTGAATGAATTTAAGGAGATGTGGGTTATATGTTTATAAAAGGTGTAATACCACCAAATCATGGTACGTCACATCCGGTTGTATACGAAAGTAGGTCGAAAAAAAAAATTCCCTTGTATTTGACAGTTGTAGGTTATTAATCCTACATTTTATTGCAGTAAAAACATTTCTGTGTCATAAACATATGTCTTGGGTATTTCAAAACATCATTATTTTTTATTTGGGATTTCTATAGAAAATTTTGTAATCTTGAGGTTACATGGTGACTAAACCTTGTACACAGATACAATAAGGGGAGAAATTTGATTGGTTAACTTCCAATGATGGTTATTTTCTTATATATGCAATGAAATGTTATGTTAAATTTTTTCTATAGTACTGGACAGGATAAAACTTTACTCATGCCAAGTATTTCTTTATTTGAAACAAAGATAAATTCTGCACATTTTTTTGAAAAGTACAAATTTAACAAAGACTAATAGGGGAAAATCAATGGTGGTATTACACCAAAAAGCTTAAACATTAAACAACATAAAGACATTTAAAACAGCATCATATGGTTTACAGCAAGGCAAAACTTTCTGTACAATATGTCATATTTTAGATCTAGAGCAAAAATCTGCCTTTTAGTTCTGTAAGGGACAAAAGCATTATGGTATGGACAATGACAATCACTGACCACTTTCCTGATCTTGGAACTGACACATTTCATTAACATGTGGTTGGTCTAAACTAGGTTTTAGTTCAGGTCAACAAAATTGGAAATTAAGCAAACTGTAATCTAAAGTAATTGAGGGGGCATAAAGTTTCATCATTATCCATCTGTACATCCCTTTGCCCCAAAATTGCTTTCTGTTCTCTAACTAGAGATTGTTTCATCTAAATGTTATGAAAGTTGTGCACAATGCTAATTACCATAAAACTAAAATCAAGGATATGAATTTGGGTAATGTCACATTTACCAATCTTGAGTTATGTCCCTTGATAACATTATATGCAAACATGGGCATCATCTGTGTGGGATGTACACATTTCTCATTTATTTTACAAACAATTGTATTTTCTTCGATTCATGTATATTTTTTTCCTCCTATACTTACAGAAATCTCCTGCCAAACAGATTGGTCATGCATTGAAGAAATCTTTGAAGTGTGTACCAAAATCTAATGCACATGTTCCACAGTTCCCAAATACACCAGAAAAGAAATTAGATCTGTCTTATATTATGTAAGTGGAGTCGCATCTTATACAGCTGAAAATTGTTTCTATTCAAATATATGAATCAGATTAAGTGGAAGGAAATTAAATGTTAAAGGCTGTGGTGAACAAAAACCATTTACCGGTAGGTTTTGTTAAAAATAAAAAGGTCTTTTCAATGTTAAGACTATGAGTATGAGGTAATGACCCAACACAAGTGTCTCTGCTGCTGATTTACTGTAGCCATCCCTACTATAATAGATATATGATGAAGTTGCCAAGTATTTTCTTCAGCATAACATTCGTTCTTGTCAGAGACTAACTGTAAAAAGTAAAATCACAAAAATACTGATCACTGGGGAAATTCACAATGAAAACTCTGTTATCAAAGACTAACTGTAAATTGGTCTTTAGCTGAGTCAAGTATGAAAGAATTTTTCGAATGGAGTAAAATTGAGCATTAAATAAGTTTAATGTTGATTAATGTATTTCAGTAATCTACCATTTGAAGACATATTGGAGCTGTTAAAGTATGTCTGGAATGTCTGGAATGTCTGATCAGCTATATTACCTACAGTTTGATTGGACATTTTTTGTGTCTTTGTTTCTCAAAAAAATGAATAATCTTTCAACACCGATTGAAACTTGTCACCTTTCTTTTTCCAATAAAATGCTTGATATTTGTCCTATAACAGCTCTGGCAGTTTTTTTTGTCAGTGTATTAATTAATCAAACTGTAGGTAATTTTGTTTACTTTTCTGTAGGATTTCCTTACATACTGCATGATTACACATATGAAAATAAAGACTGATAACTAGTCATCTATTCATGTCAAACAGATAGTTTCATTGTATTCCTGATCTTGGAAAATGTTTAGTCATCAAGTGTATGATACTAACAAAATATGCATGAAGTTATCTCCTCCTGATTCATGGTACTATATAAAAGATTGTTATTAGTGTAGAAATGTTTTTGAAGATGAGTCAGTCAGATGTTGATTGTTTAACTAACAATTTTAGATTGATCTTGTCTCCCTTTGATCTGTTTTTAGAATACATTTGTTATCTCCCCTTGGTCTGTTGTTGGAATACATGTGTTATGCCTCTTTGTTAGGAATGAATATGTCTGCATGAATATTATAACATTAGGAATTAATCAGAATAGAATAACAAGTTTAGCAGTAATGTTTGAGATATCAGGCAGTTTTCATATAATTAAGCTGTATACACTTTGTGTGGCTATCATTTGCCATCTGAAACTTTGTAAAAACAATTTTCAAATTAACTAATTTTGCTTCAATCAGCTTTGGAAAAAAAGAATTTCCACCAATGCAAAATAAAACTATATGAAGGAGAAGAGGTAATAAGACATGTTAGCACACACAAACATATTACCTTTGTATGAGAATTTATTCAATTTTGCTCATAACATATAGGCAATTGATGAAATCAAGAAATATAACTGAATTTAACACTATATACAATGCATTGATGTAATTATCACATCACAAAATGTGCATAACATAACACTGAAGAAAAATCATGATTTTATAGAATTTTATGCAGGTCTTAATACATATTTCTTTGTGGTAACATTGTCAATCACAAAATAGAGAAGCTTACTTATATCTTTTTACATTATCCTTCCAAATATATAGTTGGTGGTTTAATGTGTCTTCACTTTTCAATCCAAAATATATACTTTCAAAAGTTAAGCCACACAAAATCAAGAAGTAGAGGAATTTCACTGTAGGTTTTTTTCTACCGAAACCACGATTACAAAATCAGGCAACTTTGCTTAAAAAATAAAAGTTATCGTCATTCTGTTGATTTGACATTTTTAATTATCCTGTTTATTTTTGCAAATTATGTAACAGTTTGTATGTTCTTTGTAGACCACCTACACCAGTCCCTGTGAGGAATGGGTACCACGAATCGTCCATCGTTACTAGTCAGTCCCCTGATGTGTTATCAATAGACAGTGGCAACAGTCCTCAAAGGTACGGAGAAAATAAATCTCGTTATTGCTATTGAAGTATTAAAGTGCATATATATCATCCTAAGAATCAGGAAGTGGTGAAAATAGGACAAACAAAAACATTTACATTCATTTAAGTTCAGAATGAAAAGTGGTGCACAATTTATATGTGTTCCCTATTCCTGTTCTGGAATTTCAAGATATAATTTGGTTGAAATGCCCTAGGGGAGATAACTCTGTTATTGCTCTCAAATTCACCAAAAGTTATTTAGATATTGTTTAAATTACTAGTCACACAGAAATTAGAGATCTATCTTTTTTAACTCTACAAAAACTCATTAAAAGAAATGGTCTAGTGAATTATATTGTTCATTTCTCAAGGAGAGAATTATCAAAAACAATAGGATTTTATTAAGTGAATTAATGATGAATACTCACAGTTTTCATTATGTAGATCCTTCTTTACGAATGTACATGAAAAAGAGTTCACCGAACATTTGGGTATGTTTGTATGTTTGTATTATTATATTTTATTTTTTCAGTCCAAGTAAGCTAACAGAGAGTTTGAATTCTATGTGTATTGATGATGAACATAGACTAATCGCACGGTATGCAGCGCGGCTAGCGGCAGATACAAAAGATGCTGTAAGTACTATTATAATGTTAACTTTTATCTGTCTGACAAAGTTTGGATCAAGAGATAGCAATTCTACATTCAATCAGGATTTTATAAGACATTTATAAACTTATCAGACCTTCATAGAACCTTGAAAAGCTTTGATAGAAGCTACTACATAATCAAGGGATAGCATTAAAGCAAAAGTTTGTAAAAATTTTCTGTATTTCACTGCTTCATAAAATTATATTTTATAAAGTCATCAAAACTTAATAAAATTTGGTAGTGTAACTTACATTTAGGACTATTTTTATACGGCCGTCAAAATTTGAATTTGACGGGCCATATTATGTTATACAAATGTCCGGTGTCCGTCCGTCTGTCCATCCGTCTGTCTGTCCATCCGTCTGTCTGTCCGTCCGTCTGTCTGTCTGTCCGGCGTAAACATGTCGCACCGTAACTTGAGAACGACTTATCCAAATTTCATGAAACTTAATATGGTTGTTTCTTATGATGGTCAAATGATCTGTATACGTTTTGGTGAGAATAAGATTTAAACTTTTTGAGTTACGGCACTTTTTAACTAAAACAGGTGTGTGTTTTTTTCACCTGTCGCACTGTATCTCAAAAACAATTCTTGATTATGGCTTAAAACTTTAAACACTTCTTAGTTATATTAATCTTAATATCTGTATACTTTTTGGTGATGATTCAAAATTTCATTTTTGAGTTATTGAGTATTTTGTAAAAAAGGGGGAGGGGATTTTTACATGTCGCGCCATATCTCAAAAACGATTTATGATTATTGCATAAAACTTTACACATGTCTTTGTTATATTAATCTAAAGATCTGTATACTTTTTGGTGATGACTCAAAATTTCATTTTTGAGTTATTAGTATTTTGTAAAAAAGGAGGAGGGTTTTTTTACATGTTGTGCCGTATCTCAAAAACGATATATGATTATTGCTTAAAACTTTACACACTTCTTTGTTATATTAATCTAAAGATCTGTATACTTTTTGGTGATGATTCAAAATTTTTTTTTTTAGTTATTGAGTATTTTGTAAATAAAAACATGTCCCGCCGTGTCTCAAAAACAATATATGGTTATTGCTTTAAACTTTCTCAGAAACTATTTATGATTATTGCATAAGACCTCCACACAAGACGTTGGATGTATCATGCACTCATGTCGCAGCTGTTTATTGATAATGTAAAATGTCAGTTTGTGTCTCAGCCATCTTTGATTAATTGATCATATTTACATGTATCCATCCATAACAAGAACGAAAAGATAGTCATGAACTGAAGAATACTATTAATTCATATAATTATATAGTGATAGACCAAATTAGTCATGAACTGTAGAATACTATTAATTCATATAATTATATAGTGATAGACCAAATTAGTCATGAACTGAAGAATACTATTAATTCATATAATTATATAGTGATAGACCAAATTACTCATGAACTGAAGAATACTATTAATTCATATAATTATATAGTGATAGACCAAATTAGTCATGAACTGAAGAATACTATTAATTCATATAATTATATAGTGATAGACCAAATTAGTCATGAACTGAAGAATACTATTAATTCATATAATTATATAGTGATAGACCAAATTAGTCATGAACTGAAGAATACTATTAATTCATATAATTATATAGTGATAGACCAAATTCAATGTATTACAGTGCATACACATTTATCTACACCAAACCATTTGTCCAGTTCACTTTTTTTACAATGGGATTTCCAAAGGAAGAATCAGTTATTGATTAGGGGATACACTTTTGGCATCTGGGTGGATGGCTGCCAAACAGTGTCTATGTATTTACTTATGAACTGTTCAACCAAAACTTTTCAAATTTTGATATGGTGTTACGGATGATAAAATTGAGGTCAAGTTTAATTTTGATGATTTCCAGTTTCACTGTTCAGGAGTTATGGTGGTTTCAGTTGTATCTATGCTTTAACTTACTAACAGTTCAACCAAAGCTTTTCAAATTTTTAACATGTTGTTACTGATGACATAATGGAGGCCACGTTTGAAATTGACAATTTTCGCAATTTAACCGTTCAGGAGTTGTGGTTAATGAAAGATTGGAAAATGATGTTTCTAGTCTTGTCTTGAATTACAAAATAAAACATAGAAAATGATTAGAATGATAAGAATTATTAAAGTACATTTAGACTACACATGACTACACATTCACAATAAGTAACCTGATTATAAACAATGTTATTAACAAAACCTAAAGTTATTTTGGGTGCCACTGTGACCTGGAGAAATTACAGAATTTTTATAGTCCTAGGTCTAAGGGAGACAACTCTGATAGATTTTATTACATAGATTTAGATATTTTTTCTTCTTCAATTTTTTTCAAACGATAATGATATTTTCTATGATATTCTTTTGTTCTTCAAAAAGGGAGTGCAATAAATAAGTTAAGTTTGAAGAAACAAATAAATCTTAAGATGAAAGAATCCAAAAATATTTCATTTCATCAGATAACCTTGAATTCGTTTTGAATTTGTTGTTACTGGTGAAAAAATGGAGGTCTTGTTTGGTATTGTTTACTTTGCTGGTCAGGAGTTATGGTCCTTGTGATCTTGTAAAATGTCAGGACACAAACAAATGTTATAAAATCCAGTTACTGTCACTCTGATCGCCTCTAGTTTTATTAAAAAATAGGAAAAGCAGCCTGTCTGAAAGATATTTCTAATTTTATCTCCCTTGAAATATTTTAAGGTTTCCTAGTTATTTTCTGACCTCATTTTTTGAGAAGTAAATTATAGTCTGTGTAATTAAAATGAAGTAAACTGTTGAATTGTATAATATAATGAGTATTAACTGCTGACTTTAACAAATAATTAGGGTAGTGTAAATATTGATATTATGTGAAATGGCCATATGTCCCATCATTATATGTCAGCTAGATCTAGTAACACACAGAAAATGTGTTAATCAGTTTTACAATCTCACTCATATTGCACTGTTAAAAAGATTAACATAGTAATTTGCTTTAGTTGTAATAATGATTAAATGGCAACAAATTGGAGGGGGAATGTAGTTCTCTTGGCTTCCATGCTTGTTATTCTGATTGATTATGAAAAAGAAGATGTGGTATGATTGCCAATGAAACAATACACAAGTGACTAATTGACACAGAAATTAACAACTAAAGGTAATTGTACCGCCTTCAACAATGAGCAAAGCCCATACTGCATTGCAAAAATGGGGATGTTATAAAATCATATTTGACAGTACATATACTATTAAATATTAAAGCTATTCTATCTGATTGGTGTTAGAACTTGTTTATAGTTCTATTAAAAGCAGAATATGCAACTGTGTGTATGTTTATCAATTCTGCAATATAAAATGAGACTATACGGCCATTATTTCATTGTAGACTGTTTTTTTAAGTTAAATATCAGAAAAAGTTAAATACTATGATGTACTTGAATGTAAGGCTGCATATTCATTGGTAAGGCTGCATATTCATTGCATGATATATGGCAGTTCAACTGCTTTTTTTTCCAAAATAGTCTATAGGTATTATTGTATTCTGCAACCCAACATTTTTGAAAATTAAGAATTAGTTAAAATTAAACCTGTGAGATATTTTTACAGATATAATCTCCTGTAAATCAGCTTCTATGATAAGCTATCAATTATGTTGCATTGACAGTTTAGAATTCTTTTTGCTGTCTGTGTCAGATCTTATACAGGCAATAAGGAAAATGCAGACAATACAAACATTTTAAATATCAAATTTTTAGAACTTTCTTCAATAGACAAAAAAACATTAAAATATCAAAAGTTATTTGAATTATGGGGATGTTATTAAATCAGATTTGACAGTACATTTAAATATTACAGTAATTCTATCTTATTGATGTAAGCTTGTGTTAAAAGTTATTCTGAGAGCAGAATATGCAATTAAGTTCATGTTTATAAATACTGCAATATAAAATGTATGACTGGTTTTTGTTGAGCAATCAGTTTTATTGATGAAATAATCTTCTATGATAAAGCTAGTATAAGATAGACAGAACAAGAAGGAAAGAAAATAACTAGTATGGTTAATTATCTCCATTTCTTAGTATAATAGTCTTCCATTTATACTGTTTGATAAAAATCCTACGGTGAAATGTTTATTTTAAAATTTATTAAAGATCATTTATTCATTTTTTAATATAATGTAAAATCTTTTATCAACTTCAATTTTAAAAAAAAAGCAGTTTGAATTAAATCAAACCTCTCAGCGCTCCCGTTTCTGATATGTCGTGTGACGCGACATAAGAATCAGGAGCACTGAGAGGTTTGATGCGACATATCAGAAACAGGAGCGCTGAGAGGTTTGATGCGACATATCAAAAACAGGAGCGCTGAAAGGTTTGATGCGGCATATCAGAAACAGGAGCGCTGAGAGGTTTGATGCGACATATCAGAAACAGGAGCGCTGAGAGGTTTGATGCGACATATCAGAAACAGGAGCGCTGAGAGATTTGATGTGACATATCAGAAACAGGAGCGCTGAGAGGTTTGATGTGACATATCAGAAACAGGAGCGCTTTTAGGTTTGATGGGACATATCAGAAACAGGAGCGCTGAGAGGTTTGATGTGACATATCAGAAACAGGAGCGCTGAGAGGTTTGATGTGACATATCAGAAACAGGAGCACTGTGAGGTTTGATGGGACATATCAGAAACAGGAGCGCTGAGAGGTTTGATGTGACATATCAGAAACAGGAGCGCTGAGAGGTTTGATGTGACATATCAGAAACAGGATGAAAGGATTGATTTCAATCAGACTGAAAATATCATGTACTAAAGCTAATGTTGTGTCCATAAGGATCTGTGAAACCTCTTGATATAACTTGAAATTTGTTTATCCTTTATTCAACTCTAAATCAATGTAGATAGATATAAGAAGATGTATATAATTTGGTTCAAAGTTGTCCTAATTTAGTTATGGTACAATGCACTGTTGTTTATTCTTCCAAACCAGTTATGTCTAATTTGAACAGCTCTTCTATGAAGTGTTAAAAACAAGACTACTGTAGTATAAAGTAGAAATCTCAGTGAGGTCTTTATCTAGAATAGATAAAGAATTCCCTTGTAGAAACTTTAATATTAAAAGGAAGATAAGAGTCAGGAAACAAGAAAAAAAAACGTGAAAATAAAACAACAGGTTTGGACATTAAGGTTGCAAATTAGAATCTCCATGGAAATGAACTATTTTACAGTATTCTAGTTGTTTGGGTTGTAAGTGTCTTTGTGTTACTATTTTAATTATTCATAATGTTAAAGAAAGGTTACCGAAACTAGAATATATATATCATATGGGGGATAGCAATATTAAAGATAATCTTGTTAAAAAAGACATCACTTTATTTTAACAAGGATTTTCTGTAGTAAGTACACATTAAATGGGTATCCTTTTTATGACAGACATTTGGAATATGTCAGTTGTCAAGAAGTTAAAGCATAGATGGAATTATTGATTTCTTTTATTATTGCTACTTAATGTAAGTCTCTCTGATTGGATTTTAATTGTCTAGACAAAAGATATACAAACATAATTGTTTTATAGACATAAAGTCATGATAAAATCTGTCTGTAATCCCTGGAGAATTGGTCTATATTGTCATCACAATGACAGATTGGAATTTAAATTTAAAATAAATGGTTACTGTTGAGAATCCTATTTAACTGAAGAAATATATCTTTTGATAATGAATTATTCAGAGTTATTTAAGAATTGGTATTGATGAGTTACATAAACTATACAACCATTGCATCACAATTACAGACAATTTATATGCATGATTCCATCCTGTTCTATGGAAATAATGGATTTTCTTTGGCCATCATACATATGATAAAACTCCACAGTAAAAAGTACAGTTGATTGGAATTTATAGGTTTTAATTCATGGCTACGGTCTTGGTAATTAACTTTTTATGGCCGAAAAAAATTGATTAAGATTGACAAGGCTATAAATGAGATTCAAATCCAGTTTTTAATTAAAGTTTAAAGTATTTTAATTTACAGATATAGAGTTAATTGAGCGACTTCAAAAGAAACTTCAGGTGCATAAAACATTGGTATATAATACAACTGCAGGTTACATAACATGACATTTACTATAAATAAACTTCATATCAATAATACCTCCAAGTTATCAGATGAAATGTTGTATTTTTAAATTAGCTTACTGTTAAAGTCCTTGTGAACTGCCAACTATATGGTTTGGGTCTTTCCTCATTGTTGAAGGCCATATGGTGACCCAGAATTGTTTATATGATATATCCACAATATTTGACCACTGGTGGATAGCTGTCACTTAGCAATCCATGTCTTCTTAATTCTATGTTATTGAAACAATTTATCATTCATCTGTCCCCTTTTTTGTGTATAAACAAGATGGAAAACACAAAAGGTATTGGTGTATTAATTATTGACACAAAAACACTACATGTACATTACATAACCAGAAACAAAAGGTATTGGTGTATAATTTTTTATAAGGTGTTTAATATCTTTTGTTTTTATGCCCCATTTATGGGCATTATTTTTTCTGGTCTGTACATCTGTTTGTCTGTCTGTCCGTTCATATGTTCATTTGCCAGTTCGTCTGTTTGTCATGCTTCAGGTTAAAGTTTTTGGTCAAGGTAGTTTTTGATGAAGTTGAAGTCCAATCAACTTGAAACTTAGTAAACATGTTCCCTATAATGTGATCTTTCTAATTTTAATGCCAAATAAGAGATTTCCCTCCATTTTCACAGTCCATTTAACATAGAAAATGATAGTGTGGATGGGGCATCCGTGTACTGGGGACACATTCTTGTTGGTTATTTTTGTAAGTGTAATCCCTAAGGTAAAAGTTGCTGTCTGTTATAATTAAAAACCATTCTTCAATGAATGTAGTGGATCACACTTGTTATAAATGTAAAAATAGTATGGTCATTACAATTTTTTCCATGGTGATTTTAATATTTTTCCATTACAATAATGTTGACATCAGTCAATTTACATGGATTTAACATTTGGTTTCTAGACTAGTTAGTATAATAGTTATATAAGATGAATTTTATATTCTACATGGTAGTTTACTTGCCTTTAAAAGCTGACTCTTGTCATTGCTGACAAAATGCTTATATAATTACTATCTTTATATAGACCACAATAAACCATATCAGACAGGGATTTCCTGATGATTTATGGGTAATTAAGTGGAGAGATGAAGTCATACGTCACCAGGAATATCTTGTCTGTTCCTGAAGAGGCTTTATGACCAATATAAACCTTCACTAACATTCTCACTGCTAAAGTCATTCACCAATAAACATCTTCACTGCAAGAACCAGCCAACAATAAAATTCAGGGAAGATTGTTCATTTTTGAATAGGTTTCTGTCAAATAGAAATTATTACTGGCCTTGTAGAGGCTTATCATGCTCAGGCTAATTGGATAGCTTATTTGTGTGGATTTGATCCAGTTTTGTTTACTTTTCAACAGGAAATCCCTATAGTTCATAGCTCATAGTTAAGTTTATGTGGTTATGTGCCTTTCTAATATGTCAACTACATGTATATTTGGTATATTTAATAACTAACGTGTCTGTCTGGCATGGTTCAACTCTTGTGAGTTAATGCTTTGACCTTCATTATGCAGTTCTTGAGTTAAAGTTTTGAATATAACTAGATTAGAGTCAGAGGTGACAGATGTTGTTTTCGATATTGACCTCATTTACAGTTCACGAGTTTAAAACTTTGGAAATACATGTACCTGGAAAAAACATGAGTATCATCTATATGAAACACAATAGATACTTAAAACATCAAGTATACTTAAAACACTTTTTTTTTTAAATTATATTACAATAAGAGTCAATTTGATTATTTAACAAGTTTTTATTTTAGATTAGCAGTATCTTTGAACTGAATTTATTATAAAAATTATAAAAATTTGATTAATTATGAGAAATAATGGAATATCACATAGCTTTTTCTCATTCATACAAATCTCTGTGTGACAGCTGATGAAGGATTCCTCTGGCATATTGATGAAATAATTGACTGAGTTCTATGTGTTGTATTCTAAAGCCATACATCACAAACCATCAAACATAAAACCTGCTCTTTTATACAACTCTGCACTTTTAAATATTGAAACTAATTAACAAGTGATATTTTATATATGGAGAATATTTGCTTAGGGGAATGCATTCATTTAGAAAATCTGATTGAAAATACTTGTACTCAACAAGTATGAGAATAGTTGATAATTTTGTTTCTGAAATGCCAGAAGGCTTACAACTGTATACAGTAAATCTTCTGGTTTGTTTTAGAAAAAGATTTGGATTTATAAGATTGAACTTTCTGCTGTTGACTGATCAGTCTATTGATTGTATACTTATTATAACTGCCTTCAGTTGTATTCTGCCTATAAATTGTTTTAACGGTATTATTGCTTCTCTAAGAGAGCATTTACATTGACTCACATTTATGTTTCCATTGTGTTTTGTATTATAAATATAATATACCCATACATATCTATATATATCTTTAATGGGAAGCTTAATACCAAAATTAATGATAAAAGAGATGATTTTACATTTCCTATTGTTAAATATCCATTTCAACTTGTTCAATTTGCTCCTGTATGTGTCAGGTCATTAAAGATTGCATATTTTGGTTTTGATATTGATTCACTCATAGGGTCTTTGTATTGGAAATAAGCACATTTATTCTAAAATTGTTTGTTGGTTATGTTCTTCTCATATATTTTATGACTTTATGGTTCTAAACTCCAAACAGGAGGGGTTGTGCTTGATTTTATTATGATGAAGACATAATCTTTCAATCAGTGCAATTGAGGTCTAGAGCTGGCATGTCAGTAACTGCTAGTAGTCCTTTGTTAATTCATGTATCATTGTTATTTTGTTTAGTTTCTTATGTTACCTATTCTGAAATCGGACTCAGACTTCTATTAAACTGAGTTGTACTGTGTGCATTGCTGTGTGTTTGTTTTTCTACATTGGCTAGACCTATAGGGGGAGGGTTGAGATCTCACTAAACATGTTTAGCTCTGCAACATTTTTGCATTTGTCCCAAGTTAGAAGCCTCTGGACTTTGTTAGTCTTGTATGTATTTTTTTATTTTAGTTAATTTATATATTTTAGAGTTTAGAATGACATCCATGTTGATTATTACTGAACTAGTACACATTTTTTGAAAGTTTGCTATAGCTTGCTATTGCTACTTTCCTTAGGCGTCGGTCTCAAACTTCCGGTTGACAGATTATCGCAATATATTCTGCTCCAAGATAGTGTAGTACTAGTGTTTGAGTTCTGATTCTTGGAAGATTCTTTTAAAATTTTGAGTAACTACTGTTTTGACTGAAAAGATTACAGCTTGAATAAAAAGAAATGAATATTCACCGACGATTCAGATGAATTTAACTTCATTTTAAAAATGAGTATCACAAACACTACTTCGCGGATCTGCCATGCGCTGTAGAGAAAATCACAAGAAATCTACGCGAGATTGCGTTTTCATTCATTCATGAATATTTCATGAATGAACATTTCCCCGCTCTACTTTTACCTGTTTACTATATGTACGTACGTAAACGATGTAAAATCCCGAGTGTATCGAAAGAATCGGGAATGACTGATTAAAATGCGAGAACAAGTTGACTTTTGACCAAGCCGTCGGATAATTGAAAAGTGATAATGGTTTGTTTAAACAAAACACAGGTGAAAGAATATAAAATACTCGATAATTATATTATATGTCTAACGTCTCACGCCAAGGTTGAGTAAAGGTAAAAATGACCGGCTTTAATAAAAAAAAATAAAAATAAAAAAAAATGCATTGTTTTTGTCTAAACATCGATCGGAAGATTTTGATGCCAAAAATCATTTGAAAACTTTAAATACTAATTGTTTCACATTCCAATGTGGATATAAGGAACTTTACTCGTTCAGCATGCTCAAGTGGATCAAACTGACAGCAGAAAAACATTGACCCAACGTCAGTTCTTCTTCACGGTCTTCTTCCAATAATTTACATCATACCACATCTGGTGTGTTATTGTAAATTCGTATCATATAGATAGCATCCGTATTAAAAGCAACCGAGTCAGCATCCACTTCTTCGAATATTATAGCTCAGGGTATCAAGACAAGTTCTA
Source organism: Mytilus edulis (assembly GCF_963676685.1). Taxonomy (NCBI): domain Eukaryota; kingdom Metazoa; phylum Mollusca; class Bivalvia; order Mytilida; family Mytilidae; genus Mytilus; species Mytilus edulis. The sequence goes on from NC_092344.1 coordinate 122,649,681, forward strand.
TAGAAATGATTATAAGGTCCATGATGTGTACCCTTTGGCTAAAATGGCTGTAAGTATGTATGTCCTTCCCTTACTTGTATGTACATGTACCTCCGTACATCCAAAAATTCGTTTCTGTTCTCTTACTTTAGTTTGCCTGAACCAAATTGTATGAAACTTATACGCAATGCTTATAACCACAATTCACAAGTCAAGTTTGAATTTAATTGCGTCACTTACCATTCTAGCATTTTATGCTACTTTACAAAAAGGAAAGTTGCTTGAAATTTTAGTTTCTGTTCTCTAACTTTAGTTTGTCTTAACCAAATGCTATGAATCTTATACACAATGCTCATTACCACAAACACTGATCAAGTTTGAATTTTGGTGGCTATAGTTATACCATTTTAGAGTTATGCCCCTTTACATATGTAAAAAAATTGCTGACTATTTTCGTTTTAGTTATTTAACTTCAGTTCGCTCAACCAAATGTTATGAAATTTATACAGTGTTAATACTTTTAACAATAAAACAAAGATCAATCTTGAATTTTGGTGGAGTAATTTTTACTGCTCTATGGTTTAGCCTCGTTACAAATGGAACCAGATGCTCCGCTGGGCACATCTTTATACGACCACAGAGGTCGAAACCCTGAACAGTTGGGGCAAGTATGGACACAACATTCAAGCTTGATATAGCTCTGAATTTGGATTGCGATAAAATTTTTGACATAATATATAGGTTTCTGACACAAAACAAATGTCAAGATCTAACAAATCTTTTGTGCAATACTGTGTAATTAGAATGTATACACAATGCTTATTACCCCATAACTCAGATCAAGTACACATTTTGGTAGCGTCATGCACATTTACAGTTCTTGAGTTGTGACCCTTTATAACATTAATGCTAGCGGGGGCATCATTTGTGTCCCATGGACACATCCCTATTTTAGATAAAAGCCTTTAATATAAATTCACTTTCATTACATTTGTATTGATTTAAGTTACTGTAACTGTCTTATTTATAAAAAAAGGATGTGGTATTTATTGTAAAGACTATGCTATTCAAAAGAGTTCAAAGGAGGAAAATGTATTAATAACTATAGGCCACCATATGCTCGTCAATAATGAGAAATATCTGTACCATATACATGCAGAAAGCTATAAGAGGCCCCGATAGGAAACATGTGGAGCAATTCAAACAAAAAAACTTACGTGTTAATTTACTAAAAAAATATATGAAGGATCTAAACCAATAGAAAAATACTAATTCACAGGCCCTTGATGTTGACATGGCATGGGTACTTAAAAAGAAATTATCAGAGCTATCTGTATATTTCAATATTTTAGATCTGCAGTTTTAGGTTGCAATAGAAAATATCAAAACTTTTTATGACAAACATGAAAAAAGTGATTTTTGATAATTACTGACAAGACAATGGTTTAGTTTAAAACATCCAAGCTGTGATGAAATACATTTTTGAAATAATACACGTCTATAACCTTTTTGGAATAATACACAGCTACAGTTGCAAACTTTCCAGAGGTGCTATCCAGCACTTTGATTATTTAAGAGCCAGCTAAATATAAAAAAGAAGATGTGGTAGGATTGCCAAATGAGACAACTCTCAACAAGAGACTAAATGACACGGAAATTAACAACTACAAGTCACTGTACAGCCTTCATTAATGAGCAAAGCCCTTGAGATACTGCATAGTCAGCTACAAAAGGCCCTGAAATGACAATGTATAACAATTTAAACGAGAAAACTAACATCATAGTCTTTGTACAAAAAAAAACACAATTCTAGTTGCTGGATTTTCTCTGTATTGAAGACCCATTTATGGCTTTCAGCTGTGTTTAACTCTTTGGTCAGGTTGTCTCTTTGACACATTTCCCATTGCCATTCTCAATTTTATATGTATAAATATGGGGGAATAAACCAATAAGATGGTGCCAAATCCCTAAAAATAAAAAGAGACATGATCTGGAGATAAAAAAATTGTAAGGGTTCCGCAAAACCCAGTGTCTTGCCTACTTTTGCTGTTGTCTATGTTTTCAGTGTAATAGGGGAATACACATAATAGATTTATAGTTATGAAATAAAACGTTTGAAATGTAGGAAAAAAGAAGCTTGTAAAAAATTAATACAGTATATATGCAATCCCATTTTTATAAAACATAAATTTATTGAATGCACAAATGATAAAAGAAGATAATTTTAACATTGCTTCATGATTTATAACTTAATTCATCAACAAAAATGCATGTAAATAGAAGATGCAATAATAAAATTTTGTTCAAAATAATTGATGCAACAAAAATTCAGAAAAATTATTATAAAAAATTTCCTCTAGATAGTATCTTTTGATTGTAAGAAGCTTCTGTCCAAGTTTGGTAAAAATTTAATGTCCTTGCAATTGTTTACTGGAGTTGATTGTTTGACCTTGACTTCAGTTGACCCTCTGACTTGCATCATTGAGGAGAAGTAATGTCTTAAATGGTTTACTGGAGTGGCGTGTTTGACCTTGACCTTAAGTGACAATCTGACTTGCATCATGTAGTAGGATTTTTTGTCCTTGTTTGTCGGAGATGATTGTTTGACCTTGACTTCAGGTGACACTCTGACTTGCATCATTTAGGAGAAGTCATGTCTTTATTTGTTTACAAGAGTGGTGTGTTTGACGTTGACCTTAAGTGACAGTCTGACTTGCATCATGTAGTAGATTTTTTGTCCTTGTTTGTCGGAGTGGATTGTTTGACCTTGACTTCAGGTGACACTCTGACTTGCATCATGTAGGAATAGTGATGTCTTTAATTGTTTACTGGAGTGGTGTGTTTGACCTTGACCTTAAGTGACAGTCTGACTTGCATCATGTAGTAGATATTTTGTCCTTGTATGTCAGAGTGGATTGTTTGACCTTGACTTCAGGTGACACTCTGACTTGCATCATGTAGGAGATAAGTAATGTCTTAAATGGTTTACTGGAGTGGTGTGGTTGACCTTGACCTTAAGTGACAGTCTGACTTGCATCATGTAGTAGGATTTTTTGTCCTTGTTTGTCGGAGATGATTGTTTGACCTTGACTTCAGGTGACACTCTGACTTGCATCATGTAGGAGAAGTTATGTCTTTAATTGTTTACTGGAGTGGTGTGTTTGACCTTGACCTTAAGTGACAATCAGACTTGCATCATGTAGAAGGATTTTTTGTCCTTGTTTGTCAGAGTAAATTGTTTGACCTTGAATTCAGGTGACACTGATTTGCATCATGTAGGAGAAGTCATGTCTTTAATTGTTTACTGGAGAGGAATGATTGACCTTGACCTCAAGTGACATTCTGACTTACATCATGTAGTAGGATTTTTTTGTTCTTGTTTGTTGGAGATGATTGTTTGAACTTGACTTCAGGTTATACTCTGACTTGCATCATGTAGGAGAAGTAATGTCTTAAATGGTTTACTGGAGTGGCGTGTTTGACCTTGACCTTAAGTGACAATCTGACTTGCATCATGTAGTAGGATTTTTTGTCCTTGTTTGTCGGAGATGATTGTTTGACCTTGACTTCAGGTGACACTCTGACTTGCATCATTTAGGAGAAGTCATGTCTTTATTTGTTTACAAGAGTGGTGTGTTTGACGTTGACCTTAAGTGACAGTCTGACTTGCATCATGTAGTAGATTTTTTGTCCTTGTTTGTCGGAGTGGATTGTTTGACCTTGACTTCAGGTGACACTCTGACTTGCATCATGTAGGAATAGTGATGTCTTTAATTGTTTACTGGAGTGGTGTGTTTGACCTTGACCTTAAGTGACAGTCTGACTTGCATCATGTAGTAGATATTTTGTCCTTGTATGTTGGAGTGGATTGTTTGACCTTGACTTCAGGTGACACTCTGACTTGCATCATGTAGGAATAGTGATGTCTTTAATTGTTTACTGGAGTGGTGTGGTTGACCTTGACCTTAAGTGACAGTCTGACTTGCATCATGTAGTAGGATTTTTTGTCCTTGTTTGTCGGAGATGATTGTTTGACCTTGACTTCAGGTGACACTCTGACTTGCATCATGTAGGAGAAGTTATGTCTTTAATTGTTTACTGGAGTGGTGTGTTTGACCTTGACCTTAAGTGACAATCAGACTTGCATCATGTAGAAGGATTTTTTGTCCTTGTTTGTCAGAGTAAATTGTTTGACCTTGAATTCAGGTGACACTGATTTGCATCATGTAGGAGAAGTCATGTCTTTAATTGTTTACTGGAGAGGAATGATTGACCTTGACCTCAAGTGACATTCTGACTTACATCATGTAGTAGGATTTTTTTGTTCTTGTTTGTTGGAGATGATTGTTTGAACTTGACTTCAGGTTATACTCTGACTTGCATCATTTAGGAGAAGTAATGTCTTTAATTGTTTACTTGAGTGGTGTGTTTGACCTTGACCTTAAGTGACAGTCAACTTGCATCATGTAGTAGCATTTTTTGTCCTTGTTTGTCGTAGTTTGATTGTTTGACCTTGACTCCAGGTGATATTCTGACTTGTATCATGTCATGCATGTAGGAGAAGTTATGTCTTTAATTGTTTACTGGAGTGGTGTGTTTGACCTTGACCTTAAGTGACGGTCTGACTGCATCATGTAGTAGGATTTTTGTCCTTGTTTGTTGGAGTGGATTGTTTGACCTTGACTTCAGGTTATACTCTGACTTGCATCATGTAGAAGAAGTAATGTCTTTAATAGTTCACTGGATTGGTGTTTTAGACCTTGACCTTAAGTGACAGTCTGACTTGCATCATGTAGAAGAATTGTTGTCCTTGTTTGCTAGAGTGGAATTTTTGTCCTTGACTTCAGGTTACACTAATTAGTATCATGTAGGAGAATTAATGTCCTTGTTTACTGCAGTGGTGTGTTTGACCTTGACTTCAGATGACACTCTGACCTGCATCATGTAGGAGAATTTATGTCCTTGTTTACTGGAGTGGATTATTTGACCTTGACATCAGATGACATGTTTGATATAGTGATAACTATCTTCTAATCAGCAGGATTGGTTATTTGACCTTGACCTTTGATGACATGTCGTTTTGTATTATTTTCCAAGAACTTCCTTTTAGATTACTTAGTAAACTATTATGTTGAACGGTATACAGCACATCATTAATTAGGTGCAATTTAAAACGGATACATTTCATGTTATATTCACTGTATTTTCATGAGGTTGACATTGTAATGTATCTATAGACAAATTGTTGACAGGAAATGAATGCTTTAACTATTGTCATTAGTCTGTTGAAAATGTAAGGTACAAATTACTTTGAAATGTAAGATTTGCATGTCTTGAAGATAGACTAATTTGGCATTAAGACATAATTATTTATGGTTCAGTGAAAGATGAACAGCTTCCTACTGTAAACTCATACTTTTGAAGTCAATAAATTATTACTTAAAGTCTGAACTTTGGTAACTCAGTAAGAAACTGTCTGTATAAGGAGTGTTAGAATGTTTCAATTCTTATTATGTTAGTTTGGTATTGAGTATTTAGTAACTATAGCAATTATTGAAAAACTTAGAATTTTAAAATTGTACATAATGAATCTGAGACCTTTCTTGTATGCAAAAAAATATTAATTCCTCATTTTACCAATTTATAATTTAAGGGACCTATACAAGAATTTAAAAAGAGGAGGGTTAGTGATACAGTATATAAAGAATAACCATACATTGTCTCAATATATACTAGTTTTATTTGTACTCTGCTCAAAATAGGATAGAAATGCTTGGCAAAACCTTGCCTTGTTTATTTAAACAGCTCCTGATGAGGTTAACAGCTCCTGATAACCCACACCATTCCTTCCCTGATATACAGAGAACATCAATTGATTTGGTTTATTTTACATACTAAAAAGTTTATATTAGGGAGGCATAGTGTAATTTCAGTTTCATTCCATTCAGATCAATAATTAACAATATTAAAATTATGTTGACTATAACTACATGTTATATTGATTGTATAATCAGTACATCATCATAGACCAATTTTACTATGAATAATATATGAATTTCACAAAAAAATTGTCATTTACTGACCCACTTAATAAGATCTCGGAGATGTATTTTATGTCGTAACGATAGTATTGATATACATTGAATTTTTTGCTTGGATCAGTATTTGGAATATATTGAAGTGTTCTCTCTAGGTCTACATTTGATTTCAATATTTTGTTCTGTTATCCCGGGATTAATGATGACATATGAATTTGTTGTGAACTTTGAATCGTAGTAACATCAGTTACCTCATTATTTGGACATTTATCGTCAAAACTTGACAGGAGTATTTAGAGGCTGTATTAGTAATACATGTTTCTCAGTGTAAAATGATTTTGTGGAAGGTCTTTAAGTTCTGATAGTTTTTGCGATTAAGATTCAAATTGTTTTTGCAAAAGTGAATCACATGTGTGGTTTTTTTTCTAGAAGTGAACTATGATTTGATTGTTGACAAATTATTGGTTGAATATATTATATAGATTATTAATCTGAAGTATAAATCCAATAGCTTCTCCGGGCTATTGCAATATTTTTTTGATGATGGCTTTATTATTATACAACTGTTTGATGACACAATATCATGCAAGCCTCCTTTTCTTCTGGTAGCTGACAGTTGAAATTACTTTTCTAATATGGAATTGTTCTTTAACAATGTCATAGCGTAAACTGGCACTTCGTGTTGAATAAGAGATGGCTTATTACCATATGAAATGTGTAAATAGCAGTAAACAAAATGAACTGTTGCTTGAAAGGAGTTGAAAATGCATGATTTAACATCTGAAAAGGAAATTATTAAGGGAATAAAAATTAATCAAAGTTCATGTTATCTGTGAAATTTATTAGTTTGAATGTGAACAGGGCCAAGGATATGTATAACTTAATCAAAAGGATAAAACGAAGTTTTTCTCTCCATAGCTTGGTAAGCATGATTAGAACAAGTAGTTTTTATTGTTTCTTTTTTCTGCATTACCCTGTATTTATGAATAAGAGACACTATGGAATAAATGTTAATGTGACAGCAGCCTAACAAAAAAAGCTCACTGTTAACTAAATGTTACCATTAGACATTAAATAATAGACAAGCATTTACAGTTGTGAATTCTTAGAGTTTATAGACAAGTTGTGAATCCCTAGGGTAGAGCCTATTAGACAAGATGTGAATCAGAAGTGAACTCAATATCTCCTGACATCAACACTAATACTAGAAGAATGTTACCATAAAGAGACTTAAAATCTTTTGTAGATCAAGGACTTCGACGTTTAAACGCACCCTTTCAATTCTAAAATTTTGTTAGTGTGCCCTTCTAGAGATTCAGCAATATTAACCATTTGATTTAAGGCAATTATTCACAAATTAAGATCGAACTTGAATTTAGTAAGATTGATTTACTCCAAACTATTGGCTGGATTGACACATAAAGTTTCTTGTTGGGGGACTAAAACTGTCACATTGTCTACTCTAGCTAGAACATGCTTGGATGGATTTACTTGAAACTTTACAACATTATTGGGTTTGCGGAAACTATACTACTTATTAAGGAGAAATATTGTTATTTATCATTCCAGAGTTAGGCAATGTTGTAACTTAACACTACATTTTGTATTTGTTAGATAATTTGAAGTTTGATATATTTATATTTGATTTTTAATAATTATCAGACTTTAAGATGACTTTTATTGGCCAAATGATATCTTACTGCAATATTCCTGCAAGCCAGTTTAAAGACTATTTAAACAGAACTACCACACTCACTTCAATTCTATTCTGGCAACAATTTCAATGCTTTGAAGGCAGGTTTATCATACTCATTTGGTGCAGTTGTTTATTAATGTTTTTAATGCAGAAGTCCATTCCACTCTTTTCTTTTAGTTTCTAACTCCTAACAATACATTAGCAGTCATACCACATCTTTATATATCTTTAAACTCACATGATTTGCTGTTGAAATCACTTAATATAGAAATAAGAAGATGTGGTCATGATTGCCAATATAAAGACAACTATTCACAAGAGACCAAATAACACAGAAATGAACAGTTTTAGGTCCCCATACGGTCTTTAACATGAGTAAAACCCATACCACACAGTCAGGTATAAAAAGCATCAACATATTTCAAATGAGAAAACTAACTGCCTGATTTATGTAAAAAATAATGAATAAAAAACAAATATGATATATAGCAACAAACATCTATCTGACGGGTACTACTGGATTACAGGTTCATGACTTGGGACAGGCACATACATAATGTGACAAGGTTAAACTTGGTTGAAGGTGCCAACACCCTCCCCTATTCCATGGAAAGTGGTGTAACAGTACCACATAAGAACAAACTGATAAAATCAGTTGAAAAGGGCTTAACTCATCATATGGATACAAATAGCAATATACATCTAACAAAAACACAGAGTGGACGTGGCCGGGTACTTGTACATCCAAACAACAAAAAGACACCAAAAATACATCTAACAAAAAATACAGAGAGGATGTAGCAGGATACATGTGAAACATCGTCTTATAGTTTGACATGACTGAATATTTAAAATAAGTTAAGTTCCCATTGAATGTTATTGTCTTGCTTTAAGTCGGAAACTTCATTGACAATGAACATATTATAACAATTGAATAATTAGTAGGATAATGAAATAAGCTTTTAAGTTAAGAAGTTTTCTTCTGTTTGTTCAAATTTCATACATCAAGATAAGTATGCATATGATAACAATGTCATACAAGCTTACATTTGCATTTGAAAAGCTAATTTTGAATTGAAAAATAAATAAGTCTCTTTGATTAAAAATGGAAATGGCTGTGTGATGTGGGGGTGGGTTTATTTCTTCTATTGATTGATTGCTATCAAAGCTGTAGATTTGAACATGTTTAAAACCTGAATACTCTTTTAAGTGAAAGAATCTTTATAATTTTGACTTTGAATTGAGATATAATACAGTCTGGGGACATATTTAGATTTTACTCTGTATATAAACCACAGAAACAATGTCACCCATACATGGTCTTTATTTTCTCTTACTCTAAATCACAATATTTATTCCAGGTAATTATTATATAATTGATTAACTATAATAAAGCTTCCTCAGTAACAGCCTCATTGATTTAGTTTACAAAAAAATTGTATAATTAAATGATTTTGCATGGTCTTCTTATTCCAAGAAACTTTAAATTTCATAAATTAGCAATACAAGCTCTACAAATAAGTCTACATGATCAAAATGGTCAGTCGACTCCTTATCAAAGTTATTGCCCTTTGATGACATTTTTACTCATTTTTTTTTTTTGATTTTTTGTATTATAAAAGACAAAAATGATCAGCAAAACAAGATGTTATACAATATATACAATATGAAGAAAGTTGTCTAGCAACAAAATTTTGCTTCTTTCGATTTTAGCTGATATAGTTAGTAGTTTTTTTTACCCTCTTTTGTGTTTTGAGCAGAAATTGAAAAAGATAAAGAGAAACTAAACAGATCAGCAACAACAAAAAAAATGATCAGAAAAAATACTCTTAGGTTTATTTTATTAATTTGGACATCTAAATATTTAATTTCCAATTTCAGATTTTGAGGTCTTACTCTTTTCAGTAATTTTTCTGATCAGTTTAGTATTTTACGTACTTAGTAACTTAAGTAAGTGATGGCCCCTCCCTTTTATACATGCAGTAAGTAATATAGCTATTTTAAATTAAATCACTGTTTTTGTAAAGCAGACAAGAACTTTATCTGTGTCACAAGTTTTTATGCCACACCTAGGGGCATTATGTTTTTCAGTATGTGCGTCTGTTTGTTCATCGTTTGTCCGTTCGTCTATCCGTCTGTCAGTTCAACTTCAGGTTAAAGTTTTGAGTCAAGGTAGTTTTTGATGAAGTTGAAGGCTAATCAACTTGAAACTTTTATACTATATAGACGAAGGAAGATGTAAATAAAACACATCATAGAACACTAGAGACGGACCAACACAAACACCACCAAAAACCATTCATACTGTGAGAGAAATATTAATGCAAGTTGAAAAAAAGTAAGAAACCCTATGTCCAGTTATATATACTGAGTCTGCAGTAGGAGTTAGATATGACATAAGAGATAATGGCATATGTTTATTGGTCTGTTGATTTGATATCATCGGTAAACGTAACATATCAAAATCCAATATTATAGAAATCAGGTCTGAAGGACAACAACAAAGAAGATTGATTCAATAATTTCAAAACTTGTCTCGATCATTACATGTTATCTTAACTGATTGGTGAAGTGCATTGTTTGAAATTGAATTTCATTTGTTATAAATTGGCATTAATTGTCCTATTTAGAACATTTATAATGAATCAATCGCATAAAGTGGTCCTTGATTAACTTGTATTAAATCATTGATATATTGGAATACATGGCTGCTCTGTGGACATGGTTCTAAAAAGTTGTCAGTGCCATTTTCTGACACACTTCAGTCCTTACTGTGTAAATGTAATTATAGTTAAAACTCTTTTCATTAGCAAGTGCTTGTGAAAATTAACATATAGATAGTATAAAGTTTACAGTTTAATTGTTTAGGATTGTATGGTTATTAGAATCACTGATTGGTTTCTTTGATAGCAGACTTTTTATATTCAGGACCATTTTAATTTTGATAAAGCAGCAATTTCAGCATAACAATTTAGGACAGACTTAAGGGGTCAAATTCATATTGTCACATCACGTATGATTTAAAATGATAAAACTGATATTGATGATAATCTGAAAGAATTATAATATCAATATAACACTTCCATCATGTTCAACTATGAGAGAATTTCTCAATGCACTAAATTGATCACAAGAGTGAGTATAAATTGATGTTGTTAAATCACTGATAGTTCATCTTCTTGTGTTCATTTTGCTTTTGACGATACATTTTTATGTGCCTGCGTTAGGGAATTGGGACATTTATTGTTACTCCTGAAAGTCCTCCATCCTTCTGTTCATCCTAGTTTCGTTTTAAGCATGCCAAATATTTTGAACTCATACATATTTCTAAGAACAACAACATGCCGACAGAGTTTGAATTTGGTTAGTAAGTCATTTAATGTTCTAGAGATATGCCTCTTTTTAACTTGGTAAATTGCAAAGCTTGATCAGGCATTTTTATCCTCATACACATCCTTCTATTTCTTTTTAAAGCAAAGTTTCTCTCAAGTAGATTGGTACTGTATAGTTTCTCCCAAGTAGATTGGTACTGTATATTTTCTCTCAAGTAGATTGGTACTGTATAGTTTCTCCCAAGTAGATTGGTACTGTATATTTTCTCTCAAGTAGATTGGTACTGTATAGTTTTGTATGATTGGGATTTTGGTGATCATGTGATCAGTTGTGGTATGTGAATGCTGTCACATAAATGACATTGAAAGATTTTGGCTTGATGTTTCAAATGGAAGTCAAAATATCTTTTTGATATGATGATTTGTTTTGTAGCAGAAACTTATTTGAATAATATTATAATAATAATATGACAAATATTATATTATAGGCAAGAAGTCCAACAGAAATCAACTTTAGTTTAGACACCAATAAAGCACAAAGAGAATTGATAATACAGTTAGAATCTAAAAATAGGTATTAGATACTTAATTTAATCTTGAATTTCTAAGTGCATACCAGAATGGAGAACATTGCAACATTACAATTTAGTCCTTTAGTTTCCTACAACATGAATCCTTTTCTAACAAATCATTTGTTACTTTAGAAAAAACATAGCCATTGATAATATGTGAGGCATTGTCTGACCTTTGAAACTGAAAAATGTAAAACAATTCAAAGAAGAAAACTAGCGGCCTAAATCATGTACCAAAAAAATGAACGAAAACAAATATATAACAGCAACAGACGCCAACTGCTGAATTACAGGCTCCTGACTTTGGACAGGCATATACATAAGCATGATCCCAACCCTCCCCCTAACTTTTGACTGTCATCACAGTGGTGTAACAGTACAACATAAGAACAAACTATGCATATCAGATAAAAAAGGCTTAACTCATCAGATGAATACAATTAAAAATACATATAACAAAAACACACAGTGGCGTGACCATTAAGGCAATAAGTGAATGTTTTTATTTTGTTTTATCTTTCATATACATCTACAATAGGTGTAATATTCTTAATGGATATTATCTTTTTAATTATATTCCAATTATTAGTATACATTTACTGGTTGATAGCTTAAAAGTCCAGGAGAATTGAGATGGAAATTTCAACATTTGTATTTTCTAGAGGAACTCTATTATATTTTGGAAATTGAATGGAAATGGGGAACTGTGCAATAGTCTTATAATGCCCCAGCTCCACACCCTGTTGTAATACATAAATTTTCATTTTCTTTAATCAAGTTTACACAATATTTATTTAAGTTTAGTTTTTTCAGATAATTGACATTGTAAACATCTATATAATTGATTGCCAATGAGACAACTATCAACCAAAGTTCAAATGAAAAAGTGATCAGTTCTTTTTATGTTGTTATGTACCTAATGTATTTAAACATTGAAAAATATCTTTTTATTTTATTTCCTTCAATTTTATGCATAAAGATTCATTCCTGAAAATATTTTTAGGATTTAAAAGTAATGCCGAACATCAGTAAGCTAATAGAACTGACAGGCTTACTGCCTAGGGGTTAGCTTATTGACTGGGAATCATTGACTGGGAATCAAGCTTAATGCCTAACTACACTTATATCCACTAACACACACATATATATCTAATTTCCACAGTGCCCTGGACATTCATTTATAGTTACATGAATGTCATTTAATCTTTTACATGTTTTAATATAGATATTTGCATTTTGATATCAAAATAGCATACAGGCAATATCTATGTTGTATAATAAGATTTGTTTAATGTTATAACATACAAATTGAGAATTTAATTTTAGAAAGCCCTGTTAATTATATTTCAAGTCTTTTTTATAAACTTTAGGTGCATTTTAGAATTGTAACAAAAGAGTTTAAAATATTGATGGTTGAGTGTTAACAAAATCAATATAGTTAAATGGATAGAACATGGTTTACATTTGTTTAACCAGTTTGATATTAATATGACAATAACATCATAGTAAATGTTATCTATTGTTGAACGTATACATTTCTATAATTGTAACTGTGTTTATGTTGTCAAAATATTATACATTAAAGGAAGTCAAAGAATTATTGATCATTTTCTATCTCAGTGTAATTATTTGCATGGTTAAGTCACAGCTAAACTTTTAGCCATTTCTAAATTATTATTTTTTTATAGAGAAATAATGAGAGAAATACAACGATTACGTGCTGAGCAGGAAGCCCACGCTAAGAGTACAGCTGACGCACAGTACAATCCAACATTATTAGCCGAATTACGTCTTCTACGGCAGCGAAAAGATGAATTGGAATCCCGTATGCAGACACTTCAGGAAAGTCGCAAAGAATTGATGGTCCAATTAGAAGGCCTAATGAAACTGCTGAAGGTAACAATTGTAGTTATAGGATATCTCCATTGTTTAATAGCAACAGTTTACATTTAACAATTATAGGATATCTCCATTGTTAATTAGCAAAAGTTTACATTTAACAATTATAGGATATCTCCATTGTTAATTAGCAAAAGTTTACATTTAACAGTTATAGGATATCTCCATTGTTAATTAGCAAAAGTTTACATTTAACAGTTATAGGATATCTCCATTGTTAAATAGCAACAGTTTACGTTTAACAATTATAGGATATCTCCATTGTTAATTAGCAACAGTTTACATTAAACAATTATAGGATATCTCCATTGTTAATTAGCAACAGTTTACATTAAACAATTATAGGATATCACCATTGTTTAATAGCAACAGTTTACGTTTAACAATTATAGGATATCTCCATTGTTAATTAGCAACAGTTTACGTTTAACAGTTATAGGATATCTCCATTGTTAAATAGCAACAGTTTATGTTTAACAATTATAGGATATCTCCATTGTTAATTAGCAACAGTTTATGTTTAACAATTATAGGATATCTCCATTGTTAATTAGTAACAGTTTATGTTTAACAGTTATAGGATATCTCCATTGTTAATTAGTAACAGTTTATGTTTTACAGTTATAGGATATAAACATTGTTAATTAGCAACAGTTTACGTTTAACAATTATAGGATATCACCATTTTTAATTAGCAACAGTTTACATTTAACAATTATAGGATATCACCATTGTTAAATAGCAACAGTTTATGTTTAACAATTATAGGATATCTCCATTGTTAATTAGCAACAGTTTACGTTTAACAATTATAGGATATAAACATTGTTAATTAGCAACAGTTTATGTTTAACAGTTATAGGATATCTCCATTGTTTAATAGCAACAGTTTACATTTCACAATTATAGGATATCACCATTGTTAATTAGCAACAGTTTACATTTAACAATTATAGGATATAAACATTGTTAATTAGCAACAGTTTACGTTTAACAATTATAGGATATAAACATTGTTAATTAGCAACAGTTTATGTTTAACAATTATAGGGTATCACCATTGTTAATTAGCAACAGTTTAACGTTTAACAATTATAGGGTATCACCATTTTTAATTAGCAACAGTTTACATTTAACAATTATAGGATATCACCATTTTTAATTAGCAACAGTTTACATTTAACAATTATAGGATATCACCATTTTTAATTAGCAATAGTTTACATTTAACAATTATAGGATATAAACATTGTTAATTAGCAACAGTTTATGTTTAACAGTTATAGGATAACTCCATTGTTTAATAGCAACAGTTTACATTTCACAATTATAGGATATCACCATTGTTAATTAGCAACAGTTTACATTTAACAATTATAGGATATAAACATTGTTAATTAGCAACAGTTTACGTTTAACAATTATAGGATATAAACATTGTTAATTAGCAACAGTTTACGTTTAACAATTATAGGGTATCACCATTGTTAATTAGCAACAGTTTAACGTTTAACAATTATAGGGTATCACCATTGTTAATTAGCAATAGTTTACATTTAACAATTATAGGATATAAACATTGTTAATTAGCAACAGTTTACGTTTAACAATTATAGGATATCACCATTGTTAATTAGCAACAGTTTACGTTTAACAATTATAGGATATCTCCATTGTTAAACGTAAACAGTTTACGTTTAACAATTATAGGATATCACCATTGTTAAATAGCAACAGTTTATGTTTAACAATTAAAGGATATCTCCATTGTTAATTAGCAACAGTTTACGTTTAACAATTATAGGATATCACCATTGTTAAATAGCAACAGTTTATGTTTAACAGTTATAGGATATCTCCATTGTTAACTAGCAACAGTTTATGTTTAACAATTATAGGATATCTCCATTGTTAATTAGTAACAGTTTATGTTTAACAGTTATAGGATATCTCCATTGTTAATTAGCAACAGTTTATGTTTAACAATTATAGGATATCTCCATTGTTAATTAGTAACAGTTTATGTTTAACAGTTATAGGATATCTCCATTGTTAATTAGCAACAGTTTACGTTTAACAGTTATAGGATATCACCATTGTTAATTAGCAACAGTTTATGTTTAACAATTATAGGATATCACCATTGTTAATTAGCAACAGTTTATGTTTAACAGTTATAGGATATCTCCATTGTTAATTAGCAACAGTTTACGTTTAACAATTATAGGATATCTCCATTGTTAATTAGCAACAGTTTATGTTTAACAGTTATAGGATATCTCCATTGTTAATTAGCAACAGTTTACGTTTAACAGTTATAGGATATCACCATTGTTAACTAGCAACAGTTTATGTTTAACAATTATAGGATATCACCATTGTTAATTAGCAACAGTTTATGTTTAACAGTTATAGGATATCTCCATTGTTAATTAGCAACAGTTTATGTTTAACAATTATAGGATATCTCCATTGTTAATTAGCAACAGTTTATGTTTAACAATTATAGGATATCTCCATTGTTAATTAGCAACAGTTTGCGTTTAACAATTATAGGATATAAACATTGTTAATTAGCAACAGTTTATGTTTAACAGTTATAGGATAACTCCATTGTTTAATAGCAATAGTTTACATTTCACAATTATAGGATATCACCATTGTTAATTAGCAACAGTTTACATTTAACAATTATAGGATATAAACATTGTTAATTAGCAACAGTTTACGTTTAACAATTATAGGATATAAACATTGTTAATTAGCAACAGTTTATGTTTAATAATTATAGGATATCACCATTGTTAATTAGCAACAGTTTATGTTTAACAATTGTAGGATATAAACATTGTTAATTAGCAACAGTTTATGTTTAACAATTATAGGATATCTCCATTGTTAATTAGTAACAGTTTATGTTTAACAGTTATAGGATATCTCCATTGTTAATTAGCAACAGTTTACCTTTAACAGTTATAGGATATCACCATTGTTAATTAGCAACAGTTTATGTTTAACAGTTATAGGATATCTCCATTGTTAACTAGCAACAGTTTACATTTAACAATTATAGGATATCTCCATTGTTAATTAGCAACAGTTTACGTTTAACAATTATAGGATATCACCATTGTTAAATAGCAACAGTTTATGTTTAACAGTTATAGGATATCTCCATTGTTAACTAGCAACAGTTTATGTTTAACAATTATAGGATATCTCCATTGTTAAATAGCAACAGTTTATGTTTAACAATTATAGGATATCACCATTGTTAATTAGTAACAGTTTATGTTTAACAGTTATAGGATATCATATCTCCATTGTTAATTAGTAACAGTTTATGTTTAACAGTTATAGTATATCTCCATTGTTAATTAGCAACAGTTTATGTTTAACAATTATAGGATATCTCCATTGTTAATTAGTAACAGTTTATGTTTAACAGTTATAGGATATCACCATTGTTAATTAGCAACAGTTTATGTTTAACAGTTATAGGATATCTCCATTGTTAACTAGCAACAGTTTATGTTTAACAGTTATAGGATATCTCCATTGTTAATTAGCAACAGTTTATGTTTAACAATTATAGGATATCTCCATTGTTAAACGTAAACAGTTTACGTTTAACAATTATAGGATATCACCATTGTTAAATAGCAACAGTTTATGTTTAACAATTATAGGATATCTCCTTTGTTAATTAGCAACAGTTTACGTTTAACAATTATAGGATATCACCATTGTTAAATAGCAACAGTTTATGTTTAACAGTTATAGGATATTTCCATTGTTAACTAGCAACAGTTTATGTTTAACAATTATAGGATATCTCCATTGTTAATTAGTAACAGTTTATGTTTAACAGTTATAGGATATCTCCATTGTTAATTAGCAACAGTTTATGTTTAACAATTATAGGATATCTCCATTGTTAATTAGTAACAGTTTATGTTTAACAGTTATAGGATATCTCCATTGTTAATTAGCAACAGTTTACGTTTAACAGTTATAGGATATCACCATTGTTAATTAGCAACAGTTTATGTTTCACAATTATAGGATATCACCATTGTTAATTAGCAACAGTTTATGTTTAACAGTTATAGGATATCTCCATTGTTAATTAGCAACAGTTTACGTTTAACAATTATAGGATATCTCCATTGTTAATTAGCAACAGTTTATGTTTAACAATTATAGGATATCTCCATTGTTAATTAGCAACAGTTTACGTTTAACAATTATAGGATATAAACATTGTTAATTAGCAACAGTTTATGTTTAACAGTTATAGGATAACTCCATTGTTTAATAGCAACAGTTTACATTTCACAATTATAGGATATCACCATTGTTAATTAGCAACAGTTTACATTTAACAATTATAGGATATAAACATTGTTAATTAGCAACAGTTTACGTTTAACAATTATAGGATATAAACATTGTTAATTAGCAACAGTTTACGTTTAACAATTATAGGGTATCACCATTGTTAATTAGCAACAGTTTAACGTTTAACAATTATAGGGTATCACCATTGTTAATTAGCAATAGTTTACATTTAACAATTATAGGATATAAACATTGTTAATTAGCAACAGTTTACGTTTAACAATTATAGGATATAAACATTGTTAATTAGCAACAGTTTATGTTTAACAATTATAGGATATCTCCATTGTTAATTAGCAACAGTTTACGTTTAACAATTATAGGATATAAACATTGTTAATTAGCAACAGTTTACGTTTAACAATTATAGGGTATCACCATTGTTAATTAGCAACAGTTTAACGTTTAACAATTATAGGGTATCACCATTGTTAATTAGCAACAGTTTAACGTTTAACAATTATAGGGTATCACCATTGTTAATTAGCAACAGTTTAACGTTTAACAATTATAGGATATCACCATTTTTAATTAGCAACAGTTTACATTTAACAATTATAGGATATCACCATTTTTAATTAGCAACAGTTTACATTTAACAATTATAGGATATCACCATTTTTAATTAGCAACAGTTTACATTAAACAATTATAGGATATCACCATTGTTAAATAGCAACAGTTTATGTTTAACAATTATAGGATATCTCCAATGTTAAATAGCAAAAGTTTACATTTAACAATTATAGGATATAAACATTGTTAATTAGCAACAGTTTACGTTTAACAATTATAGGATATCACCATTGTTAAATAGCAACAGTTTATGTTTAACAGTTATAGGATATCTCCATTGTTAATTAGCAACAGTTTATGTTTAACAATTATAGGATATCTCCATTGTTAATTAGTAACAGTTTATGTTTAACAGTTATAGGATATCTCCATTGTTAATTAGCAACAGTTTATGTTTAACAATTATAGGATATCTCCATTGTTAATTAGTAACAGTTTATGTTTAACAGTTATAGGATATCTCCATTGTTAATTAGCAACAGTTTACGTTTAACAGTTATAGGATATCACCATTGTTAATTAGCAACAGTTTATGTTTAACAATTATAGGATATCACCATTGTTAATTAGCAACAGTTTACGTTTAACAGTTATAGGATATCTCCATTGTTAATTAGCAACAGTTTACGTTTAACAGTTATAGGATATCTCCATTGTTAATTAGCAACAGTTTATGTTTAACAGTTATAGGATATCTCCATTGTAAATTAGCAACAGTTTATGTTTAACAGTTATAGGATATCTCCATTGTTAATTAGCAACAGTTTATGTTTAACAATTATAGGATATCTTCATTGTTAATTAGCAACAGTTTACGTTTAACAATTATAGGATATAAACATTGTTAATTAGCAACAGTTTATGTTTAACAGTTATAGGATATCTCCATTGTTTAATAGCAACAGTTTACATTTCACAATTATAGGATATCACCATTGTTAATTAGCAACAGTTTACATTTAACAATTATAGGATATAAACATTGTTAATTAGCAACAGTTTACGTTTAACAGTTATAGGATATCTCCATTGTTAATTAGCAACAGTTTATGTTTAACAATTATAGGGTATCACCATTGTTAATTAGCAACAGTTTAACGTTTAACAATTATAGGGTATCACCATTTTTAATTAGCAACAGTTTACATTTAACAATTATAGGATATCACCATTTTTAATTAGCAACAGTTTACATTTAACAATTATAGGATATCACCATTGTTAAATAGCAACAGTTTACGTTTAACAATTATAGGGTATCACCATTGTTAAATAGCAACAGTTTACGTTTAACAATTATAGGATATCACCATTGTTAATTAGCAACAGTTTAAGTTTAACAATTATAGGATATCTCCATTGTTAAACGTAAACAGTTTATGTTTAACAATTATAGGATATCACCATTGTTAAATAGCAACAGTTTCATGTTTACTAAACTGATTGTCATATCATTGTAAGATTTGATGATGGCAGTGCAAAATAAAAGTCGCAGAAGTTCAAGTTTTATTTACAAATTTTGAAAGTTTTATTTCTGTTCACTTTGAATAAGATTAATTTGATTTAAGAATATTTCAACCGTAGCCTCCATCTTAAGGTTAACCATTTTTATACCCCACCTACGATAGTGGAGGGGCATTATGTTTACTGGTCTGTGCATCAGTTCGTTAGTTCATCTGTTCGTCCGTCCGTCTGTTCATTCGCTTGTCTGTCCCGCTTCAGGTTAAAGTTTTTGGTCAAGGTAGTTTTTGATGAAGCTGAAGTCCAATCAACTTTTAACTTAGTACACATATTCCTTATGATATGGCTATTCTAATTTTAAAGCCAAATTTGACTTTTGTCCCTAATTACACAGTCCACTGAACATAGAGAATTAAAGTGTGAGTTGCAGGTTAAAGTTTTTGGTCAAAGTAGTTATTATACCCCATGCAACGAAGTTTCGGAGGGTATAATGTTTTTGACCCGTCCGTCCGTCCGTCAGTCCGTCCGTCAGTCCATCCGTCAGTCCGTCAGTCCTGTTTCTTGTCATCGCAACTCCTCTCAAACCACACAACAGAATTTCATGAAACCTTTTCAGATAATAAGGACATACTATGTAGTTGTGCATATCGACGGGAAATTGCGATTCAATTTTTTTTCTAGGAGTTACGCCCCTTTGAACTTATTTACTTTAATGTACTACTGCAACAGTTTGTCATCGCAACTCCTCTCAAACCACACAACAGAATTTCACGAAACCTTTTCAGATAATAAGGACATACTATGTAGTTGTGCATATCGACAGGAAATTCCGATTCAATTTTTTTTCTAGGAGTTGCGCCCCTTTGAACTTATTTACTTTAATGTACTACTGCAACAGTTTGTCATCGCAACTCCTCTCAAACCACACAACAGAATTTCACGAAACCTTTTCAGATAATAAGGACATACTATGTAGTTGTGCATATCGACGGAAATTGTGATTCAATTTTTTTTCTAGGAGTTATGCCCCTTTGAACTTATTTACTTTAATGTACTACTGCAACAGTTTGTCATCGCAACTCCTCTCAAACCACACAACAGAATTTCACGAAACCTTTTCAGATAATAAGGACATACTATGTAGATGTGCATATCGACAGGAAATTACGGCTCAATTTTTTTTCTAGGAGTTATGCTCCTTTGAACTTATTTGCTTCAATGTACTTCTGCAACAGTTTGTCATCTCAACTCCTCTGAAAACACACAACAGAATTTCATGAAATTTTGTAGATAATAAGGACATACTATGTATATTGACAGGAAATTATTATTCAATATTTTTTCTTATACTTATTTAATTTCTCCAATGACAATGTGGGGACATGGGGTATGTGAGCGTGCTCACTAAGGTTCTTTAATTGATGAAGTTGAAGTCCAATCAACTTGAAACGTAGTACACATGTTCCCTATGGTATGATCTTTCTAATTTTAATGCCAAATTAGATTTTTAACCCAATTTCACTGTCCATTGAACATGTAAAATGATAGTGCGAGTGGGGCATCCTTGTACTTTGGACACATTTTTGTTTTCTGTTTTTTTTGGCAGAGTCAGATTGCAGGCTATACTTTTAAACTTGACCTATAATGGTTTACTTTTATGAATTGTTATTTTGATGGAGAGTTGTCTCATTGGCACTCATACCACATCTTCCTATATCTATTTACATATATAAATAATAATTACATATTCAAGCTCAACAATTCTGTCCAGTTCTATTTTGGGGTCATATAAGTCTGTCCTTTTAAATAAATAAACAAACTTTCTGGACCAAAAAAATTACAGAATCTGCAGTAATTGAAATATTCCATGTATGGATTTGAGGTATATGCTCATTGCTAAATTCTCACATCTTATCAACCTTTGAGAATGCTTATTCAGAAGATGTTAATATGCATATAACATCTATTTGGAAACAGGAGAAAGAGTGTCTAAAATCTGAATGTAAAGATCATTTTTATACGACCGCAAAATTTGAAAAAATTTTCGTCTTATATTGCTATCACATTGGCGTCGTCGTCGTCTGAATACTTTTAGTTTTCGCACTCTAACTTTAGTAAAAGTGAATGGAAATCTATGAAATTTTAACACAAGGTTTATGACCACAAAAGGAAGGTTGGTATTGATTTTGGGAGTTTTGGTCCCAACATTTTAGGAATTAAGGGCCAAAATCGGCCCAAATAAGCATTTTCTTGGTTTTATCACTATAACTTTAGTTTAAGTTAATAGAAATCTATGAAATTTTGACACAAGGTTTATGACCACAAAAGAACGGTTGGGATTGATTTTGGGAGTTTTGGTTTCAACAGTTTAGGAATTAGGGGCCAAAAAAGGGCCCAAATAAGCATTATTCTTGGTTTTTGCACAATAACTTTAGTTTAAGTAAATAGAAATCAATGAAATTTAAACACAATGTTAATGACTACAAAAGGAAGGTTGGTAATGATTTTGGGAGTTTAGGTCCCAACAGTTTAGGAATTAGGGGCCAAAAAGGGACCCTAATAAGCATTTTTCTTGGTTTTCGCACCATAACGTTAGTATAAGTAAATAGAAATCTATGTAATTTAAACACAAGGTTTATGACCATAAAAGGAAGGTTGGTATTGATTTTGGGAGTTTTGGTCCCAACAGAATAAGGGGCCCAAAGGGTCCAAAATTAAACTTTGTTTGATTTCATCAAAATTGAATAATTGGGGTTCTTTAATATGCCGAATCTAACTGTCATGACTGTGTATGTAGATTCTTAACTTTTGGTCCCGTTTTCAAATTGGTCTACATTAAGATCCAAAGGGTCCAAAATTAAACTTAGTTTGATTTTGACAAAAAATGAATCAGTTAGGTTCTTTGATATGCTGAATCTAAAAATGTACTTAGATTCTTGATTATTGGCCCAGTTTTCAAGTTGGTCCAAATCGGGGTCCAAAATTAAACTTTGTTTGATTTCATCAAAAATTGAATAAATGGGGTTCTTTGATATACCAAATCTAACTGTGTATGTAGATTCTTCATTTTTGGTCCTGTTTTCAAATTGGTCTACACTAAAGTCCAAAGGGTTCAAAATTAAACTTAGTCTGATTTTAACAAAAATTGAAATCTTGGGGTTCTTTGATATGCTGAATCTAAAAATGTACTTAGATTTTTTATTATGGGCCCAGTTTTCAAGTTGGTCCAAATCAGGATCTAAAATTATTATATTAAGTATTGTGCAATAGCAAGTCTTTTCAATTGCACAGTATTGCGCAATGGCAAGAAATATCTAATTGCACAATATTGTGAAATAGCAAATTTTTTTTTTAATTGAGTTATCTTTCTTTGTCCAGAATAGTAAGCAAGAAATATCTAATTGCAAAATATTGTGCAATAGCAAGATTTTTTTTAATTGGAGTTATCTTTCTTTGTCCAGAATCAACTTAAATCTTTGTTATATACAATATACAATGTATATTCTCTTTTTACTACCAACTGATAAATTAAAATAATCTTTACCATTCAGTGATAACAAGCAGTTTTTTTACATCTTAATATTTTATGATGTATTTAAATGAGTAGTTATTGTTGCAAACTCCATTAGAAATTTTAATTGAGATTAGTTTTGGAATAAGGGAAAGGGGGATGTGATTAAAAAAATTGGGTTCAATTTTTCTCATTTGAAATTTCATAAATAAAAAAGAAAATTTCTTCAAACATTTTTTTGAGAGGATTAATATTCAACAGCATAGTGAATTGCTCTAAGAGAAAACAAAAATTTTAAGTTCATTAGAACACATTCATTCTGTGTCAGAAACCTATGCTGTGTCAACTATTTAATCACAATCCAAATTTAGAGCTGAATCCAGCTTGAATGTTGTATCCATACTTGCCCCAACCGTTCAGGGTTCAACCTCTGCGGTCGTATAAAGCTACGCCCTGCGGAGCATCTGGTTAAAACATATTCAAGTGGGCAAGCGATAGCTTTTAATTGGCAAAATATTTAGACCTTTTCTCACATACTTTAAAAACTAAGGCCATATTAGACATGAAAAGTCAAATTTATCTAATCTCTTCATATTGCTTTTTTTCAAAATAGCTGCTTTTTCAATTATTTGTTGAGATGTTGATTGTTTGTTTTCAACAAAAAATATTGGTCTTTTTTATCATGAATATTCAAACTTTTCTTCCAGACCAATCCTACCTCTCCACGATCAACGCTAAATGGCAGTACGCGATCTCATGTCAGCCAATCACAGTCGTTTGCTGGACCTATTACAATCAGATCACAATCAATGTCAGATTCCCAAGGGAATGTTCCAACATCCCCTGGAATGGAATCTTCCACTTTGTCAGGAGTTGGTGGGGAAGTACAGGAAGCCTTCAGTCAGCCATCGTCTGCTGATAATGTCCGTCTGCTGAAAAATGATCTCCTTTGTGCTGCAGATTCTGTGACAAGTGCCATGTCATCTCTTGTCAAGGAACTTAATTCTGGTATTGTTGCTTAGTCCTGTTCTCATTAAATTAGAAAAAAATAAAACAATTTAAACTTTTACATTGAAAACAGAGAACAGAATAACCATTATTGTTTATTGCCTATTTCTACCTTTTACTGCAACAGAACATATATGTTAGAATTGTTGTTCAGATAAGTTTTATTTTAAGTTGGCAGGTTAAGTATCGAAACCATATAAGCTCTGAGTAAGATTTTTAACCAACATAAAGGATTAATAGTTAACATCAAAAAGGTTTACTGTTACCTATAGAAACCAGTAAGATTTGTAGTGAGACTCATGTACTATTTAAATTCCACGTTAAGGTTTCATACATTGTCTCTACAAAATTCTGATATTCACATATAAAAAACCCATAACTTGAAATCTAGCCAAACCATTGACCGATTATTTTGTATTTACAGAACAGAGTTGCAGTGATGATGATGATGACAATGGTGAGGCTGAAGGTTGGTATTAATTCATGGATTCTTTGATGTTTTATTGGCCAAGGGTCATCAAAGGTCATGTTTAGAATGCGATAAACTTCAATATAAAACGTTTACATAAACAAGCACCAAATGCAAAATGACAAGTTTCTTCTGGTTAATACATTGTTTTCACTGATGCAGAAGTGGTCATACTGTCTGAATACACCTGATTGCTATTTTCGAAATATGTGCTGCTTGAACTTTTGATGTCATACAAAAAATAATTTATCCATTGTCTATTTAGATATTTGCTATTGTGACGTCAAAAAATTTAAGGAAACTTTGTGATGTCCAGTAATGGCAGACAAATACTGTAGCCATAAGTTATATCATAACCTGAATGTGTCTTTGATCCTCATCTTTTTGACAGTATATTGTTGTTGGAACAATCCCTGACAACAAATTTAGTTTTTTCAGTCCTCAATTGGCAAATGTAGTTACGATTTTATTAAGGACATTAAACATCATTTTGAAATGTTATTTCCCAATAATAAAATGAAGACTTTTCTTAACTACTTTCTACTAATTTCTGCAAGAATAATGTCTTCCGATTTTGTTTCAATCTGTTTCAATTAGGAGGTTCTACTCTGTTTGAGAAAATTCCTGCTAGTGATAATTGTTTAAACCTCTCAACATAATATCTGTTCTCTTCCACATGACTTTCTATGATAGGGTTCATCATGATGTGTTGGAGTAACAGTTATAAGTAAATAATGAAGGAGGGCAGATTGTCCTTAGAAATACCAATCATTGAAGCAGGTGAATTGTTTCAATAGGGACATGACGATTTGGTCTTTATTTATTCTGGAGCTAGAGATTTATATATTTTGGGACTCTGAATTTAATTGAAGATTCAAGCAAGAATGTGTTTCTTTCACTGGGAATGATAACTTAAACAAAACAAAAACCTAACACATAGCCAAGTAATCTATACACTATTTTATGAATAAGATATTTCCCCAAGTACAGTTGTCTACCACAAACTAATTATTTTAATGATGTCAATTCAATTGGTATGACAATTAACCTAAAATTTTGAACTATGTCCAGTGCACGATGTTATGTCCATATTGTCAACATCGTAATGTCAACTTTATAGTGTCGTTATTGTGTTTACATTGTATCCTATCAATATGTTCTATACCTTTCTGTTTACATCGTTCACATCGTATACATCGGGATGTTGACAATATCGTGTCAACATCGTGTTTATATTGTATATATATAGAGTCTATAGCTTTCTGTTTACATCGTTCACATCGTATGCATCGCTATGTTGACAATAACGTGTCAACATCGTGTTTATATTGTATATATATATATATATAAAGTCTATACCTTTCTGTTTACATCGTTCACATCGTATACATCGCAATGTTGACAATATTGTGTCAACATCGTGTATATATAGAGTCTATACCTTTCTGTTTACATCGTATACATCGCAATGTTGACAATATCGTGTCAACATCGTGTTTATATTGTATTTATATATATAAAGTCTATACCTTTCTGTTTACATCGTTCACATCGTATACATCGCGATGTTGAATAGTGTCAACATCGTGTTTATATTGTATATATAGAGTCTATACCTTTCTGTTTACATCGTTCACATCGTGTACATCGCGATGTTGACAATATCATGTCAACATTGTGTTTATATTGTATTTATATATATAAAGTCTATACCTTTCTGTTTACATCGATCTTATACATCGCGATGTTGACAATATTGTGTCAACATCGTGTTTATATTGTATATATAGTGTCTACAGCTTTCTGTTTACATCGTTCACATCGTATACATCGTAATGTTAACAATATAGTGTCAACATCTTGTTGTTGTTGTATATACATTTTTTTTTGTTCTTTTTTTTTTAAATAAGTTAACATGGTTAAGCAGTTAGTTATATAGTTAAAATTGTTTTCCATTTTTCATGTCGGCGTCTTTTATTGTTAACTATGCCATATAAACTTTGCTCAATGATAAAGGCCATACGGTTATCTATAGATGTGCCAGTTAGTATGTATGTACTGGAAATTTTACTTATTTGCAATCATACCACTTCTTTTTTTATAAATACCTTTCTGTTTAAATTGTTCACATAACAATGCTAACAATATTGTGTCAAAATCGTGTTTATATTTTATATTGAGTCTATGGTACGTATATAAACGTTAAACTAACTGCATTTGTTTGCACCTGTCCTTAGTCAGGAATCTGTCGTTCAGTAGTTGTCGTTTGTTGAATTGTTCATACGTGTTTCTGGTTTCATGTTTTTTTTTTACATTAGACCTTTATTTTTCCTGTTCAAATAGTTTTACACTAGTGTTTTTTTGTGCCTTTCATAGCTTGCTACTCGATAAAAACCAAAACTCCATATTAATGTCAAACCTATATGGGTATACTTATAAAATATGTAACTTAAATAAAAAGTTGTCTCATTTGAACTTATACCGCATTTTCTTATATGTATACATTGCTATGTTAACGATGTCAACGATGTAAACAATATATAAGAGTTCAAACAATGTTAACAAAGTTGACTAGATATTGGTTTAATATTGTGTACATCGCGATGTTAATGATGTCAACGATGTAAACAATATATAAGAGTTTAAACAATGTCAACGATGTTCACACGACATCGTTTTAACCTTGTAAACATCACGATGTTAACGATGTCAACGATGTAAACAATATATAAAAGTTCAAACAATGTCAACAATGTTGACAGGACATCGTGTTTACATTGTTTACATCGCAATGTTAACGATGTCAACGATGTAAACAATATAAAAGGGATCAAACAATGTAAACGATGTTGACACGACATCGTGTTAACATTGTAAACATCGCGATGTTAACGATGTCAACGATGTAAACAATATATAAGAGTTCAAACAATGTTAACAAAGTTGACTAGATATTGGTTTAATATTGTGTACATCGCGATGTTAACGATGTCAACGATGTAAACAATATATAAGAGTTTAAACAATGTCAACGATGTTCACACGACATCGTTTTAACCTTGTAAACATCACGATGTTAACGATGTCAACGATGTAAACAATATATAAAAGTTCAAACAATGTCAACAATGTTGACAGGACATCGTGTTTACATTGTATGCATCGCAATGTTAACGATGTCAATGATGTAAACAATATAAAAGGGATCAAACAATGTAAACGATGTTGACACGACATCGTGTTAACATTGTAAACATCGCGATGTTAACGATGTCAACGATATAAACAATATATAAGAGTTCAAACAATGTCAACGTTGTTGACACGACATCGTGTTTACATTGTATACATCGCAATGTTAACGATGTCAACGATGTATACATTATATAAGGGTTTAAACAATGTAAACAATGTTGACACTATATCGTGTTAACATTTTAGATATCGCGATGTCGACAATATTGAATAAACATCATTCACTGGACATGAATGAAAATTTTTAAATTGGGGATCTTTCTTAATATTTTGGAAAGTTAAATGAATGTTAGCATTGTCCTAATATTATTTCCCCCTCTAGTTTGGAATAATTGAAATCCTTTCAAATTTTATTTCATAGTACAGAGTTCTTTTTTATTCAATAAGCTGTTTTGATTACATGGGTTTTTCCTCAGAGAAGTTTGATCTTGACAACTAATACAATATGGTTTTCTATGTTTGCAATTAGATGCATGTTTATTTTTTGATGAAATGGAATTTTTGATTTAATATCAGTAATGTTTCTACTGTTTATAGAATATTTGACATTTCAGTATAATAAAGTCAGCACAAAGTTATTGATAGAAAAGGATAGATCATTAAACTCTTACCACATGGTATTACTCAATATACTGGTACCTAATGGTATAAGATTACTCATTATACTGGTAACACTTATACTCATTAAACTGGTATCTTATAACAAAAACGTGGGAATATAAAACCTCTTGTTCAGAAGTGAAATGAGAGCAAATCATTCTATTTCCTAATTTGTCCATTATTCATTTGTTAACCTAAACACAACAAAATATTTTGAATTTTGCTTTATGTGTTCAAACGTTACTGGAGTCATCTTTAAGCTGTGTTGGTCTTCAAACCAACTATTTAACCAGCATTGTCATAAATATGTGTAGAACATACATATTTGTTACCAGTAATGTAATGGTTTTCCTTGTAAATGTGTACCTCACTTTTAGCAAAACTTAAAGTTTTTAAGTTCAAAGCATATTACCTGTGGGTTTTATTCACTTGAGTCTTGACCTTTTGTAGCTAATTTTGGCCTTTGAATTTGCAAAATAAAAAAGACTTGTTTCAATTCGCATCAGTCATCACACAAAAAAGTAAGCTGACATTTGATATTGGTTTAAAAAAGCAACAAAATTATATAATGACTAAGCACTCTATAACTGGAAAATGTTAACATTTAATTTGACATTCAATACAATAATTTGATAATCCAAAGAAACTATCATTTTAGCATTTATTTTTTCTTCAATTGATTTGGGCTATAAAATTAATGATACAACTTTAATAATTCATAGAAAAACAAAATAATAGCATTTATATTCAAATTGAATTGTTTATTTTATATGTTGGGAGTATACCAATCTACATAAAATTTGACTGGTTAAAATGTCATGTCTCCATGGAGATGAGATGAGACTGATGATTCATTTTCTGTGTAAAAATGATTTCAAATGAAAAACTTGTTTTGGATTTTTGGGTTTTTGGTTATTCTTGGGATGTTTTTCTTTAATTTCATGTTTTTTCATCCATCACTTCATTAATTTAGACAACAAAAAACAAGACAATAGGAACATAGGAAATTTCTGTATCAACAACATATAGTTTTCAAGAAAAAATATGTAATAGAAATGAGAAATTTGAGGATTTATAGACACAGGAAGATTTGACTTCCTTTCTATACATTATTTCACCTATTATGAAAGAATTTAATCAGTAACATTTTAGATGTTCAAAGAGATGAATGTATTATTCCTTCAATTTTCAATCGAAGCTTGACCAGCCAAAATTGCAGTCAAAATTTTAGCAAAATCTGTGACATAGCCCTTTTACTGTAACTTAACCTTAAGAAACTGACAAAACTATGGTTTTAAAAGATTGAATTTATTCATCCTTAAACATCCTGTAAAATAATATATTTCTTTTATTTTATTTACAGTCCTAGTTTTAATGGAACTTTTAATTATACCCCACGCAACGAAGTTGCGGAGGGTATAATGTTTTTGACCCGTCCGTCCGTCCGTCCGTCCGTCCGTCAGTCCGTCAGTCCTGTTTCTTGTCATCGCAACTCCTCTCAAACCACACAACAGAATTTCACGAAACCTTTTCAGATAATAAGGACATACTATGTAGTTGTGCATATCGACGGGAAATTGCGATTCAATTTTTTTTCTAGGAGTTACGCCCGTTTGAACTTATTTACTTTAATGTACTACTGCAACAGTTTGTCATCGCAACTCCTCTCAAACCACACAACAGAATTTCACGAAACCTTTTTAGATAATAAGGACATACTATGTAGTTGTGCATATCGACGGGAAATTGCGATTCCTTTTTTTTTCTAGGAGTTACGCCCCTTTGAACTTATTTACTTTAATTTACTACTGCAACAGTTTGTCATCGCAACTCCTCTCAAACCACACAACAGAATTTCATGAAACTTTGTAGATAATAAGGACATACTATGTAGATGTGCATATCAACAGGAAATTACGGTTCAATTTTTTTCTAGGAGTTATGCCCCTTTGAACTTATTTGCTTCAATGTACTTCTGCAGAAGTTTGTCATCTCAACTCCTCTGAAAACACACAACAGAATTTCATGAAATTTTGTAGATAATAAGGACATACTTTGTTTATTGACAGGAAATTATTATTCAATATTTTTTTCTTATACAATTTTTTTTCTTATACTTATTTAATTTCTCCAATGACAATGTGGGGACGTGGGGTATGTGAGCGTGCTCACTAAGGTTCTTTAATTTTATACGATGTTCTATTCTTTTTTAAGACTTGATACCTTCATAATTCATTGTGGAAACACCTGAAATAGTTGCCACTGGTCATTAAAAAGTGGCAAAGTTGTCGTCCTTACAATTGTAGTTAATGAATAAATAAGCAACAAAAAAAGCAGCTACAAGTTGTATTAAAAGGGAGATAACTCTAGTTATATTTTTATGTTTTTTAGGCAAAATTATTGTTCTTTGTTATTCCCAAAACATTTTGAGTCTTGTTTTTAATAAGCAGCAATATATCCCATAAATTATATAAAATAATCTTATTTGCATGGAGATTACTTGGCTATAGAATATTGATTTTAAGTTTTTCTTAGTGTTGCATCTTATTAGTTTGTGTTTTATTAAACTAATTTCAGAGAACTGCTAATGCAGTAATGGTAAGTCAGTGATATTTGGTTAGCAGTTGTACTAACATATACACATCTCATTTCTGGCTATGATGATATTAGAACAAATGCTTAAATAACTCAAAAGTATTTTACTTAATAGTCAGTGTTGAGGAAGTCAATTTTTACCTGACAAACTTATTTTATTTATTTTCTAGCTAATGTAGAGATGGCGGATGCTTATGTAAAACACATTTTATTGTGTAGCTAATGTAGAGATGGCCGATTCTTACGTGACAAACACATTTTATTTTCTATCTAATGTAGAGATGGCCGATGCTTACGTGACAAACACATTTTATTTTCTAGCTAATGTAGAGATGGCTGATGCTAATGTAAAACACATTTTATTTTCTAGCTAACGTAGAGATGGCTGATGCTTACCTGACAAACTAATTTTATTTTCTAGCTAATGTAGAGATGGCTGATGCATATGTGACAAAGACCCAGGAAGATATGGATAGCTGGCAACAGGAGGTATTAAAACGTCTAGATCAGGAACAAGATTTTATAGCACAGCTGAGAAAACGACGTCAAAATAGTAATAGTAGCAGTATTATTCAAAGTGATAATGAAAATGACAAGTAAGAACTGAACTATTTGATATCTATTTTTGATGACGATATCATTTTATATCTCTAGAATAAGAAAATTCATAGAGGGAGATTTATTATAGAGCCTTTCTCACATTTGTAAGGTCACATCATAATATATCTGCCTTTTTTGGGAATGAGCTTTGACTTTTAACTTGCCTCACAATTTACTTAGTGAATCATCTCTCCAATGCAATGAATATCATTTTAATCCAAAGCAAATGTTTTAACAAAAACAAAAATGACTTTAAACAAGGAATTATTTGAATGTAGAATAATCTTCAAAATTGAAAAGAAATGTATAATGAAAACTAATGCAGCTAGATAAAGTTAACCATGCTCAAATGGCTTATTATAAGGGGAGTATGTAAGTCCATACTCAAATATCAGAAAGGTAGAATTATCCTTAGCCATGCACACATTAATATCCTGAATATTTGTATTCCAGCTCTATACCAATGGACATGACATCATCTTACGTTAAGACAGATGACAGTAGTGTTGTGACAGACAATGATAGCTGTACTAAAAGTGACGGGGAAGAGGAGGACGATTCAGAACTCTATGATAATCATCCTAAAGTAAGATGATTCAGAACTCTATGATAATCATCCTAAAGTAAGATGTCAAAATCAAATATACTGGTATTGTTCTACCATAGGTTATTAAAAGAGATAGGAACAAGTATAACCATTGGTATCACATGAGGATAATAAATAGCTGTACTAGTTGTTGATAACAATGTAGTAACTTCAAATGGATCTTATAAGTAGTTTTGTCAGATGATTTAATATGATTCTTCATCTATTTTTATGTAGACAAGGGTAAAACCATGAATAATATCCTTCTACAAGTACATGTAAAAATAAGTTATGTGGTATAAGTCCATATGATGTGGATGTTGGCAGATATTGGTCACATTACAACCTTCAATGAGAAAACCCCAGTGGGCATAGCAGGCTTTAAAAGCCTTTACATTACCAATCTCATTATAATTCAATAAAATTGAGAATGGAAATGGGGAATGTGTCAAAGAGACAACAACCCGACCAAATAAAAAACAACAGCAGAGGGTCACCAACAGGTCTTCAATGTAGCGAGAAATTCCCGCACCCGGAGGCGTCCTTCAGCTGGCCCCTAAACAAATATATACTAGTCCAGTGATAATGAACGCCATACTAAATTCCAAATTGTACACAAGAAACTAAAATTAAAATAATACAAGACTAACAAAGGCCAGAGGCTCCTACGTTGGGACAGGCGCAAAAATGCGGCGGGGGTTAAACATGTTTGTGAGATCTCAACCCTCCCCCTATACCTCTAACCAATGTAGAAAAGTAAACGCATAACAATACGCACATTAAAATTCAGTTTAAGAGAAGTCTGAGTCTGATGTCAGAAGAGTTGATACTGAATGTTAAACAAGCAACAATCATTTAATCAACCAATGATGGACACTAGCTAGTGCTCTTTAATGATAATAGGAGATTTTGCTGAATGAATCCAAATAGACCACTTTCAAGTAAATTCTTCACCGGATAAAACTCCGTCAATTATTCGCGCCTTTATGACATCATTTACCAGAAAGAGGGGATCGACTGTATCCCTGCACTCTTAATGTTCATCAAGCATCTTAGTGATCGTCATTTTGCAGGATAAACTAGAAATAATGTTTGTTTTGTAAGTACTTAATCACAATACCCTAATGACAGCAGTGCTGATTGTCAATTATGAGAATTTAATTTGCTGAATAATTCATGCAATATAGCATTATAGTTTTCCAACCACTCGCTCAACATGGGAAAGGAAGTGATGATGCCCCTAAACGCACAAATGATGTTCACTTAAACCAGAGTTTTTGACAGAAATGCATTGAACTCAAAAGTTGTCTATTATCTCTGCATAACTAACATTTGACACATGTTGAAAAAAATTAGCATGAATCTATTTACCCACAATAGTATAAATATTTAGATGTGTTTATTGAGAATTTGATCATTTTCTATCGTAAATCCGTTTTAATAACTACTTCTGTTTTTCAGGAGCTACCCAACAGAATGACGTCAAGTACATTCTCTACAGACGAGGAAAGTTTTCTACAGTCAGACGCTGAATCTTACATACGAACAGACGAGGAGGACAATGATAATGACTGGGAGGAGTCGATGAAAAGATGGGCAAACAGATGAAACCACGGATTATTGTCAAATCTTAAAAGTCTGCATCGCACAGTATGCTGTTAAAGAAATGGGGTCTTATTTTTGTACTAGGATTGAATAAGATCTTCCAATAGAGAATTATCATTATATGACCCCAATCAGTCATTGAATAGGTTCCCCATACCAAAAAGATCACTGATTACTGTTGATGTATGGGTATGGTGGACAACCTGCCCATGACACTATAATAAAGTACCTCGATATCTGTGTCAAATTATCATAGCTACACTCATATAGAATTCTGGTAGAGTCAGTATGAAATTTTTATGTTTTTTATGCTAAAATAAAATTCTGGTAATAGATAAAGGAAGATGTGGTGTGAGTGCCAATGAGACAACTCTCCATCCAAATAACAATTTATAAAAGTAAATAGGTCTGATTAGAATGCAATACAGTCATATGATCATGTGATCAATGTTACGGCAACAAGAAATTCATGTTAATTATTCAGAAACTTCTTATGTTTGTAATTATATCATTTGATGTTTGCTTGGTTACAGATACTCCCTGTGATTGCAATGCATTAGTACTATATAACTATTTTATTGTAATCAATGTAAACTTCAGTTAGAGAATGCTATCATATTATTTGAAAAGAACAAATAATAGTTCCAAAATTATAAGTTATGTAGAGGGTTTGTATGTAAATTTGTTATTCTTGGTTGTGATTCTACCAAGTCTGCCTTTCATTATGTGTAAGTTATATTTATACTGTGCAAACTGAGGCTACTAAATAAATATATGTATATGAATCTACAAAAAACAAGGTCATTTTTAAAATGTATAGAAAGAAAAACTATATGAAAGTTTAGTTTGGACAAGTTAGTAGCAATTCAAAATAAACAGTTCCCCTTCAGCATGGAAATGAATATAATATAATTATACAAACTGATAAACTAATTTTTTCACAAAATCATTAAAGTGGAGTTAAAGTCTTATAGGATTGTAAGTATGTTTTATTTTATCACCTTGCACTTTCATGACTTGGCTTTGGTTTTCTACAGCAGTTGGTTCAAATTTCAGACCAGTTGAACAATTTGATTATATAAAACAAATTGCAATTTGGTCAAAATTTTGAATGAGTTGCAATTGGTGGAGAGCAACACTAACAGTCAAGTCACTGTAATATAGCCAACATTTTCCATTTAAAGATTGCTTGTCAGTATTTATATTAGGACAGGTATCATTCATAGTTTTATTTCATGTTTTTTTTTATTATGCAAGTTATTATTTGCAAGAAATATCAGTTACCAGAAATGAACAGATTGTACAACCGACATCACACATATATATAGTTATCAGAAATGAACAGATTGTACAACCGACATCACACATATATATATACATGTACATGTTATATTCATGTATCCTTCATAATTATTTATATGTATTGCCATTTATCTTTTTTGTTTTATAAAGATGTTTAATATTTTTACTTATGATTTTTGTACTTATTTAGATCTAGTCGGTTAAGACTTCACCAATGGCATTTTGGTGATATATATTTTGAATTTTACACAATGATGCTATAGCTATTTATATTTTGTAATGCAGAATGTTTTGTTTTCATTTTATTTTTGGAAATTAATCATTTTCTTTTCAAGTAAGTATTCACATAAACGGGTTTTTGATTTTTTTTAAATCTAAGATTAATTTTTTCTGATTTGTCCTTATGTATTTTGATGCCCCACTTACAATAGTAGAGGGGCATTACGTTTTCTGGTCTGTGCGTCTGTTCTTTCATCCTTTCATTTGTCCGTATGTCATGCTTCAGGTTAAAGTTTTTAGTCAAGGTAGTTTTTGATGAAGTCCAATCAACTTGAAACTTAGTATACATGTTCCCTATGATATGATCTTTTTAATTTAAATGCCAAATAAGAGTTTTTACCCCAATTTCACGGTCTACTTAACATAGAAAATAATAGTGCGAGTGGGGCATCCGTGTCCATAACATTCTTGTTTTATATATATATATATATATATATTATATTGTAAATTTATATTTACAATCTACGAGTTTAAATCTTCCTCTGGTATCTTTCGCCCTTCTTTTTTAAGTCTATACAGTGATAATTAGTTTCTGTACAGTTTTATTGTTAGATTCTTTCATTGTTATTATTTTTTGTTAAAGTTTTATATCTATTTTACAAATATTAAAAAATCAAAACTATTTTCTGGTCATTTACTTAATAATTATGTTTACTTATAATTGTATATGTTACAATTGAAATTTTAATTGATTGGAACTTTTACACAGGGCATAATCCAGCAAACACACTGTTAAAGTACACAGATGATTCACTTTTAAACAAATTCCAAATAAACCAAAATCAAATTCCTAACGATTTCTTAATTTCTTTTGAACTACTTTTGCTTATTAAAACCAAACTTAGTTACGATGAAATTTGAATAGTTACTTTAAGAGCAATATGAGAAAACGAAACCTAGCTTGCTACATGAGATTTTTTATGCCCCACCTATGATAGTAGAGGGGCATTATGTTTTCTGGTCTGTGCCTCCGTTCGTCTGTTCGTCTGTCCATCTAGGTTAAAGTTTTTGGTCAAGGTAGTTTTTGAAGAAGTTGAAATCCAATCAACTTGAAACTTAGTACACATGTTCCCAATAATATGATCTTTCTAATTGTAATGCCAAATTATAGTTTTGACCCCAATTACATGGTCAACTGAACATAGAAAATGATAGTGCGAAGTTCAGGTTAAAGTTTTTGGTCAAGGTAGTTTTTGATGAAGTTAAAGTTGCATCATTTTGAATCTTAGTACACATGTTCCCTATGATATGATCTTTCTAATTATAATTCCAAATTAAAGTTTTGACCCCAATTTCACGGTCCAATGAACATAGAAAATGATAGTGCGAGTGGGGCATCCGTGTACTATGGACACATTCTTGTTTGGGATATAAATTATTTCCCTTCATCTCCAATAGAATGGTCACTTGTTGGTTTTCTTGATAGATATTAACTACTAGTTCTTTATACCTTCCAAGATGGCAGCCAGAAAATGAAGATTTTTTTTTTAAAACTATTATAATACATAGTGTACACAATATAAATACAAATGTAAGACAACCCTTTTCATATATGATCTGAGCCCCCAAACTGTTAAGAGAGATATAAATTATATGAGATTTAGACTTGGAATGTTTTATGTAGATTTTATGCTTCAGGCAACCCACCAATACAATACAGTTTCCCACTGTTTGGTTATGTTTTTCTGTGCCGAAGATGTAATGTATATGTTTTATTGCCAAGATCAAACTATTTCTTTTTTTTATATTTAACTTTTTACTCAGATTTTAATACTTTGTTTTGTATGAGATTCGTTGACCTTTGTTAGACTCATTTTCTACAAGTTTGTAAAAGAATAACTTTCGTTGGCTTGTCTGCTACAAATTTGTGAACAATAATTTATAGAACATTACAAACATGATAATAGGTTGTATTTATGAAAGTTGTGATATTCTTAAGAAATACAGATTTTAAACAGAATATTTGTTGTTTATTAAACAAGGTAGCAATAATTATCAGAATTTTGCTTCTTGCAGCAATTATAGCATCAATCTTGGAGTTCGGGTTATATTGTAAATACCTTGTCCATTCATTCTTCCATCCCTCGGCTCGTCCAACTAATCATTTCCATCACACTTTTCTGACAAACTATCACACAAAATGACATCTTATGTAGTCTGCAGTTTGACAGCAATGAGTTTCAGGTTTGAGCACGTTTCAGATCTTGTCAATATGATAGGTGCCACTAATGCAATAGGAATTGAAAACACAGTTATATAACTTCAAGTTATATTATATGGAGGGGAGTTTAGCAGTTATATCCCAATTGAAGTTCACAATGGTAGTCATCTTTGAAATATCAGACACCAATTGCATATCTGCAAATTCTTATAAATGCTAATGTATTGTCTGCTGTGAGTTTAGAAAGCAAATGTTGTCTTTTTTCAATTTTGGTTTTGATCAAAAATTTTATTAAAACTTTTTCATGAGTCTAATTTTTTTCCCTTGATATGAGTTTGCATTCATTTCCTCGTTTCCTTTAGAAAAAAGAAAAATAAAAAACTTAATTTATTTTCAAGATTTATTAGAATAAAAGTTGAATAGCTTTGTCATATGATTTTTTTCCTGTTACCACCGTATTTCAGACATATGTAATATTCCCCAATCTAGATGATTTATTTTTCAGGCTCTTTCCCTTACTTGGTCAACTGTAATATTTAACTTGGCATTCTCATAACATATTCCTTTGAAATGTTTCTGTGTGACCTCAACTATATTGTTTATTCACTTTCCTTGCCACTAATCGGTTGTGATCCGGTATTATGTTTGAAACTTGAAAGTGCTTGGTCTTAGAGATAACACTGGATTGAACATTATCTCCCTTTACAATTAGTTTTGATAAGCAGCTTTTTGACTTTTTATTTTTGCTTTTAAATGACAAGAGACGTTTTTGATCTATATCAATATATTTTTCGAGTGAATCATATGTCTCTTACATATGCTTTTGATAGATAATTCCTGACTGAACATTCTCTTGGCAGATTTGTACTCTTGAAATGTGATGTGTTCACCTCTTGGTCTTTTCAAAAATCCAATGTAAGCTTGATTAAAACTGGGTGATGATTCAAACATTGAATGAATGATTGTTTAGCACACATGCTGATTCAAACATACTGACATATCCTTTGATATCAAAATAGCTGTAGACGAACCATTGTCATACGACTGGAATGTAAATGTATTTCTAACGAAACTAAAAGATCTTTGACCAGTTACTTTGGTGTTTATATCTTCAAGAATGATGACCATTCCTAGCTGAGATTACATCATGTATATCAGATACAGCAGCTCAACCATTCGAATGGTTTGGACGATGCAGGTAAGTATATACAGGAACAATATATACTCTCATAGAGAAAAGTCAAACAACAAAAATACCGAACTTTGAGGAAAATTTAAATCGGAAAGTCCCTTCTCAAATGGCAAAGTCAGTCTCAAACATTCCAAACGAATGGAAAACAACTGTCATACTCCTGAATTGGTACTTGCATTTCGATATGAAGAAAATTGTGGATTAAACCTGGTTTTATGGCTAGCTAAACCTTTCACTTGTAAGACAAATCTCTCAATTGTATGAATATAGTGAATTTCTATTCATGTTATACGTGTGTCGTCCATATCAATACAATATACATATTTTCGGATTGAAGATTTTGCAATAAAGGTCACACACCCTCCAATTCGAATTTTGAATGCTTCAGGTGGTTAGCTATCAACACGTTTTGGATTTACAGATACATAAGTTGAATCAATACCAAAATTTAGAATGGAAATGTCGAATGTGTCAAAGAGACAACAACTTGACCAAAGAACTGACAAATGTCGAAGGTCACCAATGAATCTTCAATGCAGCGAGAAAATCCCGCAACCAAAATCGCGCTTCAGCTGGCCTCCAAGTTAACAAAAATGTAAACTAAGTCAGTGATAATGGACGTCATGCTATTTTCCGAAATATATAAAAGAAACCCAAATTAAAAATGATACAAGACTAACAAAGGCAAGGCTCATGACTTGAAACAGGTGCAAAATCGGTGGGTAAAAGATATTTTTTGAAATCTTAACCCGCCCCCTATACCTCTACACCCAATATAGAAAAAAAAAAACAAACACACAACAATACGCACAACAAAACTCAGTTTAAATGTCAGAATAGGTAACAAATAAAAAAACTAAACAAAATGCATGAATTAACAAAGGACTATTAGCGGTTACTGGCATGCCAGCTGCAGACCTCAATTAAACTGACTGAAAGATTAATTCTTCATCATATGAATATCAAGCACAATCCCTCCCGTTACGTTTAGTATTATGACTAAATAACATATATGCATGAGAACATAATCCGTCATCTTCGCTAGCCAAGGGTTACGATCCACTTCCCTCCTCTCCACCCTTGGCAGATGAAGCCAACATTTGTTGCACCTAATCACGTTCGCCCCCTTTCACTTTCGCACCCTACACGTTTGCGCCCAATTTATATTGGTTTTGTGTTTAATAACTTTGTAATCAAGTTTTGGCAAGTGTATTCCTATAAGTATAGTTGTTGTCATTGTAGCAATATAAATTGAGACGTTTTTTTTTTTGTGTATTGTTAAAAAAAATATCATGGTTTCTAAATAAAGTGTGATTCTGTCAACGTTTTTTCTTTGTATTGAATACATCTTAATCATGTGTTGGTTAGTGTTTTGCTATATCACTCTGACAACGTTTCTTTTTGTTGTGTTAATTAAATTTTAATCATGTTTAGGTTAATGTATTGCTATAATTTTTTGTTTCATTGTTTCAGATCAAAGTGGCCAAGCTGTTAAAACAATTATCTTTTGTGCTTTTCATTTAAAATCGTCAATGTTTACTCATACCGTCCAAGCTAAATGTATGCAGTATTCACATCATAGCAATTTCAAACAATAATCATGATTTTCTTATTATTCAACTGAAATTTGTTTTAAAATTGTGTGTGAACGTGTAGGGTGCGAACGTGCAAGGTGTGAACGTGTAGGGTGCGAGTGTGTATTGTGTTAATCCGTAACATGCAAACAACTGGTTTTAGAATAAATGTGTTTAATTCCGATGCAAAGTGAACCAATATAAAGACTAAATATGCCATATTTAATGAACTGACAACAGTATCGTAACTATAGCCCTGTTAAATAAGTATGTTTAAAGGTTTTAAGTTTTGAGAATAATTTTTCAGTAATACATAAATGTATCTCGCTAAAATCTAATACGTTGTAACATACATGAGCGAATCGTTGAGATATATAAACATCATAAGATAGTGTCAAGGGAACGCCACCATCTAAAAATGTATAATTAACGATAGGAAATGAAAAAAACATCTCTTTTATCACAATTTATTGTTTTCAATCATTGCTGTCTCAAGTAAATCATTTTAATTATCATTGCATTATTCGCACCTTTTCACGGAATAAACATTTTTTCATCATAAGGGCACACCATGATGTATGATAGCAGGCAGGGAATTATGTTTAACAATAGGATAATTACTACGGGTTGACTGTCAAAAAATGTACTATATGTCAGTATACGAATTTTACCGAAAAAGAGTATGTGTTGTAGCACACAAAAAGGAAGCAAGAGTAAATAAATTATGTTGTCGTTGTTTCATGTCTGTCATAATTCTTTTTCGTCAATTAATTGGTTACAAACCAGGCCGTAAGTTTCCTTCTTTGAATTGTTTAAGATTTTGTCATGTCGGGAACTTTCATAACCGATATTGGTACAAAAGTATTGCTTACATGCACCTTTTCGAACTCTGGTCGATAGTTTTCACATTTGCAATACTACCATATATCCTTATTTTTTATATATGTTTGAAACCATGTTAAACTTAGTTGCAATTTTACAGTTTTGAATTCCTTTCAACTGTAGAAAAATTGTTATAATTGAAAATATATGGGCACACTTAAATTACAAATATTGCAGTTTTAACAATTTTATCTTTTATTTGAGTAAGTCTGTCTTTTTGCAGAACAATGCACGTCTAAATATTACGTGTTTCTTTTTCAGTACAATTGATAACTGGCATGAATATAAAATCTGTCTAAATCCCTTTAAATCAAGAACAAAATACCACATTCAATGATTATGTAAATTTGTATTGGTGTTGATATTCAATTAAAAGTACACACGGCATTTTACATGAACCTGTCGTGTTTTTCTTGAGAAATAAGAGTTTAATTTGTATATCAAAAGTTCCGGTAAAAATGATAGATAACCTTGAAGTACATTAGAACCAATTGACCACTTTAATTTCTACTTTTGGCCATTATAATGGTTTCAACTATTTGCAATCTTTTACTTCTGAAGCATGATAGTTATAAATGTGTGTAACAAAGTACCTAAATTTTTTATTCTGGCTTTGTCGGATGTATAGTTTATATTCTCGGAATGTGACTGTTAATTTCCATGTTTCACCTTTAATGTTGACATTCTTTCCTTTTTTTTTTTTATAACTGAGCATACCTAATTCATGCAACCTCTAGCGACGGGGAAACATTGAGCGTTACCTGAATACGGATCCATTGAGGTCGAATTATTCACTTGCAAGTTAATTATTCATAATATATAATTTGTCATGAAGGGAGTTATTAAACAAATATTTATAACAAATCGTACAAATTTTCTTTGCTTACTTTTAATAATCATTTCCCAAATTATGAAGATATTGTCAATACCAATAAATCAAACATAAGCCATAACAAATGAGTAACCTGACAAAATTTCTTGATAAACAAAGAACGTAAGATAACAGTATAGTTCGGAAAGATTCCGGATAGACATTATTATGTTTACTTATTATTCAAACAGATATCCATTGAACTTATTTCAAATTTAATGTCTGATTTAATAAGTTATCTTGGCGACTGAAGGAATCCATACAATATTAGATATACCCCACTCAAACACTGATTTACTCTTTAGTTCATTGT
Organism: Mytilus edulis; assembly: GCF_963676685.1. Lineage (NCBI taxonomy): Eukaryota > Metazoa > Mollusca > Bivalvia > Mytilida > Mytilidae > Mytilus > Mytilus edulis. The sequence continues at coordinate 122,692,438 of NC_092344.1, forward strand.
AAAACGTATTAAAATGTCAAATGAAATATCCATTCAAAAACATCGTTTCCAATTGTTAACATATTGTTTATGTGAATTCCCTATAACCTATTTTGTAAGTTACTTTACCAGAAGTCAAAGTCAATATAGGCGATAATAGTTTACCAATGTTAAATACAAAATCAAATATAAAAAAGAAGATGTGGTATGATTGCCAATGAGACAACTGTCCACAAGAGACCAACATGACACAGACATTAACAACTAAAGGTCACCGTACGGCCTTCAACAATGAACAAAGCCCATACCGCATTGTCAGCTATAAAAAGGTCCCGATAAAACAGTGTAAAACAATTCAAAGGAGAAAACAAACGGCCTTATTTTAAATAAAAAAATGAACGAAAAACAAATATGTAACACAAAAACAAACGACAACCACAGAATTACAGGCTCCTGACTTGGGACAGGCATATACATAAATAATGTGGCGGGGTTAAACATGTTAGCGGGATCCCAACCCTCCCTCTAACCTGGGACAGTGGTATAACAGTACAAAATAAGTTCGAACTATAAAAATCAGTTGAAAAAGGCTTTATCAGATGGACAAACATACAAGTGGACTTGGCAGGGTACTGGTACATCCCGACAACAAAAAGACACTAGGAACATATCTGAGAGTACTCGCAGTTATCTGACAGCTAGTTCAAAGCCAAATCTAAGACTAAACTATCAATCCGTACACATCCAACATCCAATGGATTAAGTGTAAAGACTTCATAAACAGTCAGAGAAAACCAATACCTTGTGCAATGCCAGTTACAGGTATCGACAGATTTTAGATAACATGAATGTGTATATGTATATAATATACTAGTAATATTTAGTTTGCTTTTAATTTACTGATAACAAAATCAATATTTATACCAATAAAACAATGTTCAAGGATCTTATTACAGTGTTGAATTGGTAACCTTTTAGAATAAGTTTATTTAAAAGAGCGATAAGTTTACAATGGATTCATGACAAAATTGTGTTTTGGTGATGGTGATGTGTTTTAACATCTTACTTTACTTAACATTCTTGCTGCTTACACTTATCTCTATCTATTATGAACTTGGCCCAGTAGTTTCAGTGGAAAATGTTAGTAAAAATTTACAAATTTTATGAAAATTGTTAAAAATTTACAAATTTTATGAAAATTGTTAAAAATTTACTATAAAGGGCAATAACTCCTTAGGGGGCTAATTGACCATTTCGGTCATGTTAACTTATTTGTAAATCTTATTTAGCTTAACATTATTGCCGTTTACAGTTTATCTCTATCTATAATAATATTCAAGATAATAATCAAAAACAGTAAAATTTCCTTAAAATTACCAATTCAGGGGCAGCAACCCAAAAACGGGTTGTCCGATTCATCTGAAAATTTTAGGGCAGATAGATTTTGACCTGATAGACAATTTTATCCGTGTCAGATTTGCTCTAAATGCTTTGATTTTTGAGTTATAAGCCAAAAACTGCATTTTACCCCTATGTTCTATTTTTAGCCATGTCGGCCATCTTGGTTGGATGGTTGGGTCACCGGACACATCTTCCAAACTAGATAGCTTAATGATGATTGTGGTCAAGTTTGGGTTAATTTGGCCCAGTAGTTTCAGAGGAGAAGACTTTTGTAAAAGTTAACGACGACGGACGCAAAATGATGGGGAAAGCTCACTTTGCACTTCTCGCCAGGTGAGCTAAAAAGGACATTAACAAAAATGTATGCATCTTTCGGTGGCAGATTGTGAGCTTAATGAACGGTGACCCCATTTTTTTCTCCATTTTTCTATCAAAGAGGGACGAGAGATACCAAAGGGACAGTCAAACTCATAAATCTAAAATAAACTGACAACGCCATGGCTAAAAATAAAAAGACAAACAATAACACACATGACACAACATAGAAAACTAAAGAATTAACAAAACGAACCCCACCAAAAACTAGGTGTGATCTCATGTGCTCCGGAAGGGTAAGCAGATCCTGCTCTACATGTGGCACCTGTCGTGTTGCTTATGTGATAACAAATCAAGTAAAGGGAAAGGGATTGTAGTTACCACGTAAGGAGCATATCCGATATCATTTGTGAAACGGTCATTCCATAACGGTCAACCAACTCGTGATGGCGTCCGTAAAATTTACGAAGGGATGATTTCAACTTCACCATATTAAGTATATGATAATGTTGATTTATAGAGAAATATAGCGAAAACCTATATTAAAAAATGTATTGATTTATACCTGCGAGCCCCCTTAAAGTACATGAACTATCAACAGTTTCGGTTGTACAACTTTTTATTTTGATCGGAGTGTAGATTCTGTAGAGTATCAGTTGATGACTTCAAATGCTTTAAAAATTGAAGAAAAATTGTACTTATAAACGGTAGCATAAAGTATAAATCATCAAAGCATTTTAGTAAATACACATCTGTCACATTTGTCCATTTACCATATGTTCAAACAATGCACATCTGATATTTTGCAGTAAATAACATTTTTGTATATTACATGCTTTATCATTTTTAAACGCTTGGATATCAGAAAATGGAAAATAATAATTGTAAAATTGAGAATGGAATTTTTAGTATTGACTTTTCCCTTTTAAATTACTACTTATGTTAGTTCGCATTTATATTACATCATAAGGTGGTGAGACATTTATATATACACTGAATACGTATAGCGTTAGACCATGAACATCCGAATAACAGTCCTAGTAATTATAAGTTCTGCATTTGTGGTTTGTAATGCTGTTTTTGACTGTACCGGTGGCGTAAACCCATACTGTAGTCTAAGTCAGTGGGGAGGTTGGTCAAACTGTTCTTCGTCATGTGGCGGTGGAACCTCTCGAAGATTTAAACAACTGTGCTGTAATAAATCTTATAAAACAATTGAAAAATGTGCAACAAACTGCAATGTTACGAGAAATGAGTACGTTTAAACAAAATTATGTGAGCAGACGTGCATAAATGGTGTATTTAAATAGACCAAATGTCAATGTCCATATATGTTCACAGGGAAATGTTGTGAAACTGGTAGGTAATTTTAAAGTAATTGAATGAAAATCAACAAATAAGATAACCTTAAGTGAGAAGTACCATGTTATAAACAGATGTGACTTTTTCTAAACATGCAAATATGTAATACTAGCTTATAATTAAATAGGTATAAAAACAAAAATATATGTAAACAATGTTTTGTCATTGTCTAACGCATTTCGGATTTGTTTGTTTATTTAGGTATAATTCGCTAATGTTTGTATTAAACAAAGAAATACTTTATTAACAAGATGATTTACATAAATTTTTTTTTTTAGAAATGACGACTGCAGGATTCACAAATTCACCAGGCATAAGTAAGGCTCCAAGACGTAAGCTATATACATTGGTTTTTTTTTTTTTTATAAAACTAACATAACAAGTCTATTAGCGATTCGTGATCCATTTCATATGATAAGGTTCTTCCAGTTTTAAATTTTCCTCGGAGTTAAGTAAATTATTAATTTAGCTTTTGCGATTCAATCTTGGCAAATTATTTTCTTCGAGTATGTTTTTAAAAATCTAACACTAGTAACTTGAACATCCTTTTGTCACACGATCTGCTTACTATTCTAGAGCTCCTAAGATCACCGCCATTGTTATGAGTTTAAATACTTAGTTTCTATGTTGTGTTTCGTAAAAGAGAAGTGAAAGATACAAAAGAGTCATTAAAACTCATAATACGAAAACAAACTGACAACGACCTGGAAAACTGTTGTTTGCCTTTTGGTTATTGTCCAGGTTTATCTTTGCATTAACGTTGTCAATTTGTTTTCGACTTATTCTCCTTTTTATGAAGGAAAATAACAAAACAGTTAAATTATCATAATATTTATTCAAAATACGCCACCAAGTCACCAGGAAAAAATTAGGATCACAAGCCATTTATATACGTTTTCACAAAAGTTAAATATTTATTATAAAACAGTTATTGGCGTTATACTGAAACTTTTATTAGGATTCTATATAAAGGCAACATAACTATTCCGCTGTACGAATTCATAAATCGATTAAGAGAAAACAAATCCGGGTTACAACCATAAACTGACAGAAACTATAGCAGGAAAACAAGAAATACTTAAGTGAAACAAAAAAAAAAAAAAACAATTGACAATTCAACACACAGAGAAATGAACTATATGATAACAATTGACATTTTCCTGACTTGGTACTTAAAGGATGAAAATGAAAATTAATGTCACAAAATCATAAGCCTTTTATCTTTGATGAGTGTTAGATCTACTATTGTATTTTGAATAAGTTTTCGATTATTTTGGCATTGCCATATTTTGATCTGAGCGTCACTGATGAGTTATTTAATACACCAGACGCGCGTTTTGTATATGTAAGACTCGTTAGTGACGCTCCGTTCAAAATAGTTATAGAGCCAAACAAGTACAAAAATGAAGAGCATTAAGGGCTCAACATTCCAAAACGTTGTGCCGAATACGACTTAGACCCCGTTCACACTAGCATTTTTTAAATTTAATTTAGCGTTCGTATTATCTTTAATCAGAACGATCTCTATCGGTCTAATCTGAACCACTGCGTTCACACTACAATTAAAAACGCAATCGATCTAACCTTTTTATCCGTAAATCTGTAAACATTGTGTATAAATAGAACTGATATATCAAATTCATGCATGTGTTGATACACTGATACACAGACTTGAGAAAAAATTGGATAAAGTTATTGTTTCTCTTGAATCACAAGTTTGATACTGGTGTTATTACAGTTTTCTTTAATTTAGAAAAAAAATAACCGTAGCAACGAAATTACAACATGACGAAATACTGATCAATACTGCGGTTCCTGAAAAGAAAAGAAAACCCATTGGCATAAGAAAAGTAGACAGAGGTTTCACAAATCTACTTAAACTGCTACGGTGAAGACAATTTTTTTAAAGTTTTTTTACAGAGAAATATGGGTTAAACAAGTAACCTCTGAAATAGTTTTGCCGCTATACATGTGCATACGTTATTTTCGATTCAATCGTACTAGTTTAAACCGATCTCTGCGTTCACATTTAAAGTATGTTCGATTTACTTTAGATCGATTCAAACTAAACTACCTCTTTTAGTGTTTTAGTTTAGACCAATTGAAGATCGATTCAAAGCGTTCACATTGGCGCTTAAACCGATCTAAAGTGAACCGGTCTAGATTAAATCGATAAAATTGTCCTTGTGTGAACGGGGTCCAAGTTAAGCTATGCTTGTGATAAGAAAATCCTTAGTTTTGTAAACAGGAATTTGATAAAAATGACCAAATAATTGATATTTATGTGGACGGCGAAGTGCTGACCACTGGGCTGGTGATATCTTAAGGATGGGTGTCCAAATAATTACAAAATTGTCTTTCGATACCATCGTTATCATATCTATGAACATGAGTGTAATACCGAGTGCGAATTAAAAATTGCCTTTTTATAACAAGTTAGAGATTGCATGTTAGTTACGTAAGCGCGTCACTGTGGTGTCTGTCATTGATAGTATATGTTCGTTGTTGTCCGGCAGTTTGCATTTTGTTTCGAATTTTGTATTATGTGTGCGTATCTCTGTTTAGAATGTTCTTGCATGCGTTTGTGCTGTATTTCTGTCACGAAGTGTTGTCATTTGAGCGATATTAGTTATCATTGTCATTAAACGGGTTTAGCTAGTAATTCAACAAGATTCAACCCAACAATTTTTCTTACAATGAAATGTATCAAGTCAGAATATGACAGTTGTTAAAATAAGCCTTTTTATGTATGTTTGCGTTTGTTTTTGTTGCTCTTCATAATTCCTGTTGTTCCTTTGTTTTTCCCTTTAAGTTAAAGTGTTTCCTTCGGTTCTAGTTTATAACCCGGATTTGTTTTCTCTCAAATGATTTATAACTTTTGAACACCGGTACCTTTTGTATTCATCTGACCAAAGAGCTGTTTTTGACCTCAGAGCATACTTGAATTTAAACCTGATATCTTGATGAGATTTTAAAACCACAGGATCCATGACACTATTTGTTGTCAGTTTCATTTCGAGGGTAATCCAATCCCGGTAGTCAGTGCTATTATTTAAGTATAAAGTATCATGTTTTTGGTAAAATTTTGTAGTTTTTTGGGATATAACAATCAAGACTCTTTTCTGCGACTGTCTTACAAGTGAGAGGTGTAACTAGCTATAAAAGCAGGTTTAATCCACCATTGTCTAATAAGAAAATGCCTGTATCAAGTCAGGAATATGACAGTTGTTATCAATTATTTGATGTGTTTGAGTTTCCCTTTTGAATGTTCGGCTTTATAACTATTTTGATCTGAGCGTCACTGACGAGTCTTATGTAGACTAAAGGCGCGTCTGGCGTATAAAAGTATAATCCTGGTACCTTTGATAGCTATTCCTCCCAATTAGGTATATTGTTATTTGGTCTTTCCACTTTTCTGTTATTTTTCATTGCTGCACTCATAAGTTCCAAAGCCAGTATAAAAAGGTAAGGGGATAAAGGATCCCCTTGACGGACCCCTCTTTCTATATTAAAGAAACTAGAGCAATGACCATTATTTATGATACAACTTTCGATATTAAAATATAAAGATTTTACCCAATTACAGAAATCTGGACCAAAACCTAAGAATTCAAGTGCTTTATTTATGAATGACCATTCAAGAGTATCAAATGCTTTTTCAAAGTCTAAAAGGAGTAGAAGTCCAGGTATATTTTCTTCTTCAGTTCTTTCTATTAAGTCAAAAATAAGTCTTGTACATTCCCCTATGTATCTACCTTTAATAAATCCTAACTGTGTTTCACTAATAATATGTTTGAGCAAAGGTTTAATTCTATTTGCGATGGATGCGGAACATATTTTCATATCAACATTTAAAAGGGTGATAGGTCGCCAGTTTTTTAAATAAAACTTAGATTTCCCTTCTTTTGGGATACATGTAACAATGCCTTGTCTTTGTGAAATTGATAATGAGCCTTCTTCAAAGCTATAATTAAAGGAATTAATTGAATAGAATTTAAGGTCATTCCAGAAAAATTTATAAAACTCTGCTGTATACCCATCTACCCCTGGTGATTTATTATTTTTCATGTTTTTTAAGGCATTCAGACATTCGTGAGTTGATATTTTTCCCTCAGCTTCTAACATTTGTTCTTCTGATAAACAATTGATAAAAGAGTTATTTTTATTGAAAAACATATTTTCATGTTCCATTTTACAAAATGCATTTTTAGATGGGTATAAATTTTGATAAAATTTTCTCTGTTCTTCCAATATTTTGAATTGATCAAAGATTTCATCTCCATTCTCATTGATAACTTTAGGAATAATTTTTTCATTATAATGTCTTTTTTCTAAATTACAAAAGGAGTTTGTACATTTTTCTCCTTCTCCTTCTGCTTCCCATTTTGCTTTTGCTCTAGCAATTATTCCATTTTTTTTTCTCTTAATGTTTTTAAACTCTCCTCTATGTTTTGAATTTCAGTTTTTAGTTCCTGATCTTTGTGTAGGTCATATCTATTTTGTGAAATGTTTAATTGTTGTTCAAGTTCAGATTCTTCCCTTTGACTTATTTTTTTAGATAGGAAGTATAAGAGATAGTTTTCCCTCTTATTGTACATTTTAATAACTCCCAAAATATATGGGGGTTTACAGATAATTCTGTTTCTTCCCCAGTATTTGATAGGTTATATTGATTAACAGTGTCTGATATACACTTTTTAATCTCAGCCACATAATAAGTATCATGTAGTAAGCTATTATTAAATTTCCAAGTACCCCTCCCCCTTTCTTGGTTATAAAATTTTAAACTGAGAGAAACAGGAGAATGGTCAGAACGATAGCTAATATCTATATCAGATTTATTTACTAAGGATTCAAAATCAGTGGATATCAGAAAATAGTCTAAACGACTTTGTTTATGTTCTGGGCCTCTCCATGTATATCTTTTCTTGTCTGGGTTATTTGCTCTCCAGACATCTACCAAGTCTAAGGAGTTCTTTATTTCTATCAGTTTAGTATGAGCTTTGACATAAATTTGTCAAAGCTCATACTTGCCAAGTTGTTCTTACCGAGCGGCCATATTTATGAATCAAGTACATGCCTGTAACTATTGTAGTGTGTGGTGATTTCACCTTAAACACTTTGGGGTTACAAGAAATTTCCAGGCGCATGGGAGTCGCCATCTTTGTTATTGTTTTTTGAACACGGACCACGTTGAGAGCACTTGTATATTTCAATTGTACAAACAAATCATGTGATTCAAACAGCTGATTTTTAAAAACGTGGACCTCGACGAGGACACCCAGGCAATACACAATTTAGAAATTTTATATAAACACAAGGCCAGACAAATAAGGTTGGAATAAATTCTTTTGAAATATCAAAGGATTTCAATATAAGTACAAAGATAATGACAATAAATGTAAATAACACATAGTTCAAATATAGATTAACTGAAAAAAAACAAACTTTTATAATGCACATTGTAAATTAATGTTGTTATCTATGAACGCTTGGTGACAAGCTTCAGAAATGGAGCATCTCGTAGGTATACCAATTTGGTTTTCCTTCTAGATTCTGGTGACAAATCCCGTCGTTCCTTCAAAAGTTCACCTCGGCGAACGGAGAGACTGGGTGGTAGATCTGGTACGACACTATATCCTGAGCGAGGCGGTAATTTTATGGCTGCCTTTAGAATGTCATCTCGGTCGATCAGACTCGATAGTCTTAGCATAATACTGCGTCTGTTCTCATCACCAGACGGAAGACGGTGGACTGCAGTGAAAAACATGTTGTCTGCACGTTCTGGTGGGATGTTGAGTGTATTCTTTTTTACTTAATTGACATTTCGTAACACAAACATAATGGTTTAAAGGGTACGCAAACATTTGATTATAATTTTCTCCCCTTTTTTATTACAACTCATGCTTATGATGGTGATATAAACCATTAATCAAATATAATTAACGCCTAAGGTCTTTTGATGTGATGTCTTTGGTTTATGACCTTGAAATTGAGCTCAAGGATATAGGTTAATATGACGTTCTAGATTTTGACCTCTGCTTTTACTTAATATGTATGCATGAGAACGCTGTGGGACTTTGTGCATTAAGTTGCAAACCATATGACCTTTAAAAAGAAACTAGAAGTGACCCCGTGTAAACTGGAAGTAGCTATTTTTGGAATCAGTAATCTAACAATAAAACCGGAATTGACAATTTTCAATACGGAAGTAACAAATTATCTCCCTTATTTAAAAAAAATTGTATAGAAATAATATATTTTTGGAATCAGCTCACTGTCAGATGCCGTAGTTCTCCTCTTATATTTGATGCGTTTCCCTCAGTTTTAGTTTGTATTCCGGATTTGTTTTTTTCTGAATCGATTTTATAAATATCGAACAGTGGTATACTACTGTTGCTTTTATTTTGATGTCATCCAACTTTGGAAATGACATTTTCAAATCGTTTGAATATTTTCATATCAAAATAAATGATTTTTTGGTGGAAAGACCTTCAATTGTTCTCTGCACAATTTGTTTTTAATTATACCTTTTTTCCTACTTTTAGATGAATGTGAACAAGGTTGTAAATTTGGTAAATGCAATAATGGTAAATGTTCATGTATGGCATTTTTCAAGGGATACACTTGTAAAAAACGTAAGTAATTGATTATATATTATATTGATAAGACGAAAAGCTTGGCAGCAACGCCAGTAAAAATGTTTATGGTATCTTTATCCGATTTAACCTTTTCCTGACGAGTTGGATATTTTACCTAATCAGCGTGTGGTATGTTTGATCTGAGTTCTCCATTGGTCTCAATTAGATTATAACGTCAATTTTTGTGCTTTTCTCTGTATGTCATATTGCGACGTCATGTAAAAAGGCGACCATGTCTGATGACGTCATATAAAAGGTAACATCTTTCAGCACACAATTCGAAAATAACGGTTCAAATTGTCTGTACATCTTCTTAAAAAATCATTCGAGTAACAAATTCCACGACCAAATCTTGTGTTGGTTTCAGATTATATGTTAAAATAATATTTTAATAATAGTTTTTAGCGGTATAAATGAGTTTTTGTAGAAGAAACCCGTCTACCAAATGGTTTACCCTTCTTTCACTACCAGTGTTCACATTCTATTCCGTTTTATAGATGACCACGGCTAGTTCATGTGTAATTTGTTTTTTCTTTATCGATTTATGAATTTTGAACAGCGGTATACTATAACATCGTTAACAATAAATTCACCTTTATGTATTAACTTTTGTTGCAGCTGAACCGTGGTTTCTAGTAGTAGCATCTGTTTTAGGAACTATTTTGATGATGATGTTATTTTGTTGTATTTGTCGGGTTTGTTGCGAGTAAGTTGACTATTCCATATCTGATTTTTAATGAGTAAGTGGAAGCATGAAACATATTGAAAATGCATGCATACATAGAAAAATACCATAGGAAAACCTTTTGTACACACTTTACTTTCGACAAGTTTCATCACATAAACTCGATCAATTAGTTCATACCAGTATTTTGGCTGATAACAAAATTGACGACGTAAGATCAAAGGTGTTTCTTGCATAAATATTAGCATGGAATTTTGAGAGCATAGTGTTTACATTCAAAGTTTTTCAAATAAGGTGGCATTTCTGACGACCAAAAGGTCTAAACATGTCAATGGCCAACTTTTCTTGATGATATATCAGGCTAAGTTTATACAAATAGAGCCATGCCAATCTACAAAATATACGCCTGTACCAAGTCGTTTTTGATTTTGACATTTGATAAGGGACTTACCTTTTTGATTACAGTATTTTTGTGATATATATTTTTTGTTAATTTCTTAAAAGGTGTATTGGATATTTGTAGATATGGACGAAAAACTGAACCTGAACAGAAAGAAAAATGTGTGATATAATTGAAAAAATATTAATATGTAAAGCATAATAAAATAAATCACTAGTTACAGTTACTTCTTCAGTTTGTTTACCAGAGGGAGTCAAAGGGCGGAATCTAAACTCACAAGTCGAAAAACGAAAGAGAACAATATCAACAAATTATGGGGACAAATATGGATAAAAAACAAACAAACGTAGAAATAAAATTGAGAAAGGAAATGAGGAATGTGTCAAAGCGACAACAACCCGACCATAGAGCAGACAACAAAGGCCATCAATGAGTCTTCAATGTAGCGAGAAACTCCCGCACCCGTAGGCGTCCTTCAGCGTGCCCCTTACAAAATATGTATACAAGTACAGTGATAATGGACGTCATACTAAACTCTGAATTATACACAAGAAACTAAAATTAAAAATTCTTGGAGAACACTATCAATTTAAAAGTTGTTATTGGTTTAGAATTAACTTCAGTGACTGTTACTACACTTATCACGGTGCTTTGTGTTTATTGGTTTATGTTAGTTGCTTTTGTGCCGCATACAGATCTTTTGAGTTAAACCACCGCAACTTTGTTCTCGAGTTGTACTATTACACCGCTGTCTCAGGTCATATTGTTTTCTTCATTTTTTTTTAATTTAAAACTTAGCCATAAGTTTTCTCGATGGAATTGTTTCATTTTTTCCATGTTGGGGGTATCATTTCATTTCTTTCATTACCTGTATATCTCTGTCATTTAATCGTCTCTGGAATGACACTCTTGTTTGTAGGATTTTGTAGGTTTAGCAGTATGGGGTCTGCGCGGTAAAAGATTGTACTAATAGACAGATAATGAAAGCATATATTTACAAAAGATTAACAACATAAAGATAGAATATCCTGAATACAGGAGTAACAACAAAACTTGTTTAAACAGTTTAGATATAATTTGTAAACTAAATCCACATATACACGTAATCGTCATGTTTTGTGTCATTCTTTAGACAGTCGGAAAGTAAATAACACCGTTATAAGTTTTACCTTACACGTAAAGGCGGCTGTTTTGAGACATACAATAATACGGCCGGCCTTCGAAATGACAACATTTTATACACAGAACAAAATAATTATCTTGGTAGTTTTGAGTTCTGCATTTATGGTTTGCAATGCAGTATTTCAATGCAGCGGTTCTGCAGGGAACCAGTGTCATAAGAGTCAGTGGGGAAATTGGTCAAACTGTTCCTCGTCCTGTGGTGGTGGCACTTCTAGGAGATTGACACAGTTGTGCTGTAATTCTTCTTATTCAACCATTGAAAAATGTGCAGCAGGTTGTAATATTACAGTCAAGGAATTAATTGACGAGCAAGCATGTGGAAAAACGTGTGTGAATGGTGTTTTTAGACAGAACAAGTGTCAGTGTCCACTAAGATTTACTGGAAAATGTTGTGAAACTGGTAAATTGATTAATAATTAAAAACAAAGAATCAATAATTGAGATTATTTCAAAGGAGAAAAACAAAATGTATTGATCAGAATAAAAACATTAGGCGTTATAGCATACATTATCTTAGCATACAAATTTATTATTATTTAAACAGATTAAGTAATGAAATAATGCAAAAAAATCTAAAAATACAAAAATACTGAATTCCGAGAAAACGGAAAGTCCCTCATCGAATGGCACAATCAAAAGAACAAACACTTCAAACAACTGTCATATTCCTGAATGATACAGGCATTTTCTTATGTAGAAAATGATGGATTGAACCTGGTTTTATAGCTAGCTAAACCTCACACTTGTATGACAGTTGCATCAAATCCATTATATTGACAACGATGTGTAAACAAAACAACATACATAATTGGTAAAAGTGTCAAAAATAAGGGTACAGCCGAAACACTAAATTAGTGTATGATTGATGTAAGCAGTTTTATGAATAAGGGCGAATAGTCCATAGAGAATTATAAATCTTGCATAAACAGTTATATTAATGACATTTAATTGATTGGAATTCGTGGATGTTGCATGACATGTTTTTCTAACATTGTGTTATAATCTTTATCACTAAAAATCAAACAAGTATGAAATAAAGAAGCACAAAATGGCATATAGATCAAGCATATTAGCAACACTTTAAGACACAAAAAAAACCAAATGTACCATAGTACAATATCACAGTGGCGGTATGTATAAGTACAGAGCCACGTCATATATGTAAATAAATTTTAAAAAAAAGCAAAAAAAAAAAAAAAACACTATTAAATCAACCAAAAGACTGAAAAAAATTAGATAAACATTTGAAAGTACTAAATTATTACCTTTGTATTCATCCATGAAGTGCAAGAACATGTTTATGTATTTATAAACAATGTGAAATATTTTTTTAATTTTTAGCAATAACACCAGTGTCTTGGACAACTAAGTTATTTACAACATCACCAGACAAAACCAAGATTATAATAAGTAAGTAAGTCATAAAATTAAAAAAAATGCTTAGTTTTAAACCGTATATTTAGAAACTATCAATCTATTTTTTGTCAAAATTCGGACAACTACAATATCCTCTTTTACACAACAAACGTACAGTGACCTATACTTGTTAATTTCTGTGTCATGTTGGTCTCCCGTGGAGAGTTGTTTCTTCGGCAATCTTACCATATCTTCTTTTTTTTATAATCATAAATCAGCTGAAATGAACTTACAAAAAAACTGGGGTGGGGGATGGTGGGGCTATGGTTTTTTTTTTCTGTACAAACTGTTTTTAATCTATTTTTTTCGCGACAAGTCGAAAGCAATTTTTTTTCTTTCAATTTTAGCATTTACATATAGTGGCAGCTGAGGGTGAAACAAACAATTTTTTTTTTCTCAGAATCAAAAACAAATTATTTTTTTCTCCAAAAACTGGAAACAAACTTTTTTTTCCAAAAAAAAACCATACCCCCCCCCCCCCCCCCCCCCCCCAGAAAATCAAATGGTTGCTGCCTTATGCATGTTGAATGCCGTTTTTGGTATTTTGAGAATTTGTTTTAAAAAAAAAAATCAATAGCAGCTAAAGAATTGACATAATTAATAGTACTTTGATCGTTAATGTTGTTAACCTGACCATTATGAAATAGCACAAAAGTACTGAAAGTGGCATTACACACTCATTTATCAATAACTCAAGTTCTGCCGTACTAACGTTTTTTTTTATTACAGCTGAACCATGGTTCGTGGCAACAACGTCCGTTCTGGCACCTCTTCTGATCATAATCATAGTTTGTTGTATTTGTTGTTTTTGTTGTGGGTAAGTTAAACATCATTAAGGCCAACCCATAAAACTTACATTCAGAAACAGAACATAGCAAAATTGAAAAACATTATCCAAAGTTATTTTTCAAATTTCATTACATCGTTAGCATTTTCATAGAATACATTCAAGAACGGTATTTCAAATGATATATTTCAACTATATCTAAAAATGAGATGCATTGGAGAAATTTTTGTCAATAATTTTAAAGAAAAAAAGTTAATAGAGCCAAAGTTTCTTGAATGCATTGAATATAACTTATAACCCAATGGACTTCAAATGACTATAGACTCAAAAGGCTAACGAGATTGAGGAAAATCATAATAAGTAACAACTACTACATTAAAGAACATAACGATATAAGAAAGTTTTACCGTCGATGATTCCTGATTGGTATTTTACATGTTAATCTGATATTTGTAGATACGGTAAAAAGGTTGAACCTGAACAGAGAGACAGCAGATTGAGTGTGAAAATACATTAAACAGATTGACATTTAAAAGTTTTAATCGTACAAAATAAATCATTTCTTTCATATTCTACTGTTTAGTACTAAAATATAAAATATATTGGATGCTAAATAGTGTTTAGTCGAGAAGGAAATTTCAGGACAAAAGAGAACAAAAACAAAAATGAGACAAAATAAACAATAAAAAGCATGGCAAATTCCATCGATAGACAGTAGATAACAGATTCAGATGAATCTAACAGTTTTCTCATTTAAGAAACAACACATTCTGATTTGTACATTTTCAATGGTTTGTCGAGATAGGGATGTCTGTTGCACTATTTTACTTACTCACTATTAGGATCTTTATGTATTGGATTTGGTTTGGAAAGTAATGTATTCATTTAAAATTTTGCTGGATCATGTAAATAAAAATAACACTAGTACCTTATATATAAATATCATGCGACGGACATTTTTTTTTTTAATCTATCTTAATAAGATATGATCAAACAAAAACCATTGAAATGCATGAATAATAAATAGATAGTATTGTACTCTTTTTTGGTATGATCAAATTTATCATATAATCAAAAAAGTTCATTCTTCATTAGCTTTATTAAAAAGAATCAAGAACTACTTGAATCATAATGCACGAATTCTATTTTACAATGCGTATATTCTTCCACATTTGGAGTACTGCTGTTCAGTATGGGGAAACTTTATCAAGATTTTAGTTAATAGTTTACTAAAATTGCAAAAACGGTCAGCCAGAATTATTTTAAACGAACACGATATTCGTAAACCATTTACTGAACTATTTAAGGATTCTGAAATTATTCTCCTTACTAAGCGAATACTTTAGGTGTAATACCACCATTGATTTTTCCCTATTAGTCTTTGTTAAATTGGCACTTTTAAACAAATTGTATAGTATTTACCTTTATTTCAACCAAAGAAATACTTTGTATGTATAAAGTTTAATCCTTTCCAGTGATACAGTGAAAATTTCACACTACATTTCATTGCATATAAGAAAGTAACCAGCACCGGAAGTAAACAACCCAATTTTTACACTGTTATTTATTGGTTACCTGCTTTGGTAACTATGTAACCTTAACGCTCCAAAATATTTTTATAAGACCATCAAATAAAAAAAGAACGCTGCTTTCAGACATCCAACATACATATTTACGACTCAGAAAAATGTAAGTGCACTGAAATGCAGGGTTAATTTTCTACAACTGTCAAATTCAAGGGAATATTTTTTTAGGCCTACTTTCGTATGCAACCGGATGTGACGTACCATAATTTGGTGGTATTACACCTTTAAAACAAGTCAATATTGTCGAGCCTTCGACTTTTGTCGAGAAAGTGAGACATAGTGATCTTACATTCCGTCGTCGGTGTCATCGTCCACAAATATTCACTCTATGGTTAAAGTTTTTGAAATTTTAATAACTTTCTTTAAATATTCTGCATTTCTACTAAACTTAGACAGAAGCGTGTTTATGATCATAAAAAAGTATATAATAGTAAATTTTGTGAAAAATATTCCCGTCTTTTCCGTATTTTACTTATAAATGGGCTTATTTTTTGCCAGCAAACATTACATTCATTCTGTGGTTAAAGTTTTAAAATTTGTATAGCGTTATTAATCTATCCTGGATTTGTACCAAACTTGATCAGAAGCTTGTTTATGATCAAAAGCTAGTGTCAAGAAGGATATTTTGTAAAAAATAAGTTTGGGTCAACTAAATTTATACGATATATTTGGTTTACAGTTTGGTTTAGAAGAAACACCAACATTGCTAGATATTACAGTTAATTATCTAATTACTACCACAATTTGATATTATTTAGTATTGTAATTTTCATTGTTATTATATAAATAAATATTTTATCTATTTTACAAACCTAATCTCGAATTCTATCCTAATTCTATACTATTTTTGGAAATTTTTTAGATTCAAATGTGACGTCACTTTGTGCATTTATCGCTTTGGCTAACTCGGCTGTGAATTTTTATGTGCTGGTTAAGTTTGTTTTATGTACCCGTTTTTATTCTGTAGTTAGTCACCACTTCGGTTTGATCATGTATATCTATTATATAGTCATTGTATAAAATTTACTGTTTGCAAAATTATGAATTATTCTAAATAATAAGAATGTTCTTATCCCAGGCAGACAAACCTTACCCGTATTATCACAACTATTTGGAACGTTTGGTTCTCCATTGTTCTCAATGCTCTTTAATTTTGTGCCTGTTTTTGGCTTTCGAACTTTTTTCATCTGAGCGTCACTGGGTAATCTTGTGTGGACGAAACTCGCGTCTGGCGTATTAAATTTAAAACCTGATACCATCTGTTAGCTGTTATTCATGTGTTTCTCTGTCCTATATATTCTCCCATTTATTTGTATTGAAGTCCTTTCATGTAATGTTGTCATTTTAATGTTATGTTTAACATTGCCATAAAAGCGGTAGGTTTGGCATGCCACAAAACCTGGTTCTACCCACCATTGTTTTCTTAAAATGTCCTGTACCAAGTCAGGAAAATGTTATATTATAGTTCGTTTCTGTGTGTGTTACATTTTTACGTTATGTTTCTGTTGTGTCGTTGTTCACCTC
Source organism: Mytilus edulis (assembly GCF_963676685.1). Lineage (NCBI taxonomy): Eukaryota > Metazoa > Mollusca > Bivalvia > Mytilida > Mytilidae > Mytilus > Mytilus edulis. Next base: position 122,709,716 of record NC_092344.1, read on the forward strand.
TTATATTTGATGTGATTCCCTCAGTTTTAGTTTGTAACCCGGATTTGTTTTTATCTCAATCGATTTATGAATTTCGAACAGCGGTAAACTACTGTTGCCTTTATTTGTACCTGTTTTCCACCCGTAGTTTACTTAAAAATGGAATTAACATTACGTACAGTCTGCAGTTAAAGTTTTAAAAACATTTATCAGATTCATAAACTATCCTGGAGTTTTACCAACTAGGCCAGAAGCTTTTTACAATCAAAAGGAATATTTTTATTATTTTTTTTCTCATTGTTGTTGTGCCTGCGATTAACAGCAAAAGTAGACGAGACACTGGCTTCCACAGAACCTTAACTAATTTTTATTATACAAATAAAACATGAACGGACATCAAAATATTTATCGGATGAGTGTTTCAATTTAAACATGTCAAACTTTAATTACTTGTGCATTACATATACATTTCGACAAAATAAAGAACAGTATATACTTAAAGAAAACTTGAATCGTAAACTCACCGTATATAATCGTTAAATCCAATGGATAATAATTAGATTTAGACGACACACATCAAAATTATACCCGATAACGCACATGTGAAAAACAACACATATTGTGCCCAATACTAATGGAAACACGGATCATACCGATAACGGAGTTGATTCCGGAAAAATTTAATACTAAGAAAAAGAGAAAAAGAAACACAATATAATGTATGTGTAATCACAATATTTTAATCAAATATATTTTGTGAAATGACTTATGTTATGAATACTAATATTATGAAGAAATAATATCTTGCCAAATAGTGCTTCCCTTAACTATTAGGCAAGCTAACAAGAGGGATACTAAGTTAAAGCTGTACACTTAGTAAATTGTTACAGCAAATATGCAATAAAGATATTGTTACGTTAAAAAAAAAAAAAAAAAAAAAAATATTTATCATTCTTATTGTGCCTACAAATAGTAAACAGTCGTACAATGCTCGACTTTCATCATCGGGTAATTTTATTGTCCTTAAATGAATACAGAATTATACAAATCAAGTTTTTCTTTAAGTGGTCCCAAAGTGGGGAATTCACTTTCCAGTGAAATTAAAATATCAAAACATATATCTGCATTCAAATACTCTTACAAACCATTATATTTTGTGTGAAAAAAGATATATTATATGTGTTTTTTGTTGTTGTTGTTAGATTTTGTTAATATACATCTACTGCTTACATGTGTGTAATGGTAGAATAATTATGTGTATTCATATAGTTGATATTGTATGTTAAGAGCCTTGTTGAAAATTGGTTTAATCCAAATGAGTTACTCTCTTAAAATAAAGATATTATCATTATTTTTTTTATTAAGAGAGTAACACATAAATAATAAAAGCATTCTTCTCAAACATTAACAAAAATCTATAAATATAATACAAAATAAAATTAATTCAGTTTTAAAACAATTTGTGTAAAAGTTTTTCTCGTATGTAAATTAAATATACGCTTTGAAAAGTTTAGATAATTTGTAATTTGTTTTTACACTAATTTAATAATGATTGAGAAACAAAACTGTGCGATAAATTGTAGACTTTATCATCTAGATTGTGAACTTTTAATTTCTAAATACGCCAGCATGTGGAGTTGATGCAATATGCGAGCGCTTGCGTTTCTTAACATCATTTTGTTGATAGAGGGATGCTGCTTTCAATGAAACTATTAAACAAGGGCTATAAGTTAAAAAGTTGAGGACATACCTTTGACTGTTTTAGGGGCGTTTTAAGATGTTATTGTTACAGATGACAACGGCTATGTTCCAATTGTCGTGGCCACATTCATATCCTCTTTGCCTCGAATGTGACAATGAAAATTTAGACAAATCATATGGTTTTTGCATGAGTAATACGACGAATGTAACATCAGGGATCCTTATCCTTCCATAGCAGTTTAAGTTCGCTCATTTTTTATGTAGTAAATACATTACATAAATAAGTATTACACTTAAACAATAAACTCATCTGTAATATATTTCTACGAGAATAGTTATATCTTTTTAAAAGAAATTTTAGGGTACATGTAAATAAACTCACCATCGATACCAGGACTAAAATTTTACACTTACGCCAGACACGCGTTTCGTCTACAAAAGACTCATCAGTGACGCTCGAATAAACAAATGTTAAAAAGGTCCAATAAAGTACGAAGTTGAAGAGCATTGTGGACCAAAAAGACCTAAAAGTTTTGCAAAATACAGCTAAGGTAATCTATTCCTAAGGTAGAAAAGCCTTAGTGTTTCCAAAAATTCAAAGTTTTGTTAACAGTTAATTTATTATTATGAACATATCAATGATAACTCAAGTCAACACAGAAGTGCTGACTACTGGGCTGATGATACCCTCGGGGAAAAAAATCTCCACCAGCAGTGACATCGACCCAGTGGTTTAGAATAAACTCATCATAGATACCAGAACTAAAATTTTACACTTACGCCAGACGTGCGTTTCGTCTACAAAAGATTCATCAGTGACGCTCGAATTAAAAAATGTTAAAAGGCCAAATAAAGTACGAAGTTGAAGAGCATTAAGGACCAAAAATTCCTTAAAGTTTTGCCAAATACAGCTAAGGTATTCTATTCCTGAGGTAGAAAAGCTTTAGTTTTTCAAAAATTCAAAGTTTTGTTATCAGTTAATTTAATATTATGAATATATCAATGATAACTCAAGTCAACACAGAAGTTAATGAGGCAGTACAATTACACGAAAATAACATAAATAGATTTAAAAGATAACGTGTATCGCTTAACAAGAAACAGTTGTCTGAAAAGGCAATACTATTTAAATAGTTTACATGATAAAAAGTAAAATAACAAAAATAATAACTCCGAAGAAAACTCTAAACGAAAAGTTCCTGAGCAAACCACAAGCTCTAAGCTCAACAATTAATTTCTAAGTTGTGAAAAGTTAAATAACTAAAATACGGTATTTACGAGAGTGTTGTTGATTTGTTGTTCTATTTGTCGTTGCGTACATCGTAGATTGTCTTTGGATCGGATTTGATTGACCGTTTCCATGTGTCTGTGACTCACAAATCACATTATTTCATGATTTCAGATCTTAAGATGGTTTGTCTTTTTGTGATTATAAAGATTTAAAAATGATGTATGTGCAGGTTAGAAAATCAAATGAAGATTATTTGTTCAAATATTTTTTCGTATTTAAAAAATAGATCGTCTTGATAATGGTACCAATATTTGCGGTCTTTCCGATATAGTTGCATTCAATTAAAAATGATGAATATTTATATTTGGTACTAAACAAAATCTTAAATACGCATGCTATATATTAAAATTTCGTGTTGTAAGTTATATTATGAATAAAATTGATTGCTCAACATTAGAGTCATTTATTATGTATAAACATACTTTCAGGTACATATTAATTTCAAGTTCGTTTATTATTATTTTGTAGAAGTACTTCCTTGTTGGGTAGCAATCTTTATTGGTTATACTGATTGGTGATACCGCAGTAACCACCATTATTATAATACTATCAGATCCTTTGTTTAGCTTCATTCAGAATTTAATATTTTGTTCACAACTTAGTTTCATCGTATCTTTACGCAGGTGCCATATATGGACTATGGTTTTGTTTTGCGCTTTACATTACTATGTCCATAATCAGTCGAAAGATAGTCTTATTGAGAGAATTATTATTTTTTACCAAAATTGAAATCGTAGTTAAAAAATCCTTGTTTTAGTTAATGAATAATTATTTTATGCGGAGAGCCTCATTGATTCTAACAATAAGTATAATAAAGAGGAATTATCAATATTCCTGATTTCTTTATCTGGTACTCTCTCTAAATAAAGATATTATTAAATGGTATGATTCATCGATATTGAAACATGCATATACGAAAAAGTAAAATAACAAAAATAATAACTCCGAAGAAAACTCTAAACGAAAAGTTCCTGAGCAAACCACAAGCTCTAAGCTCAACAATTAATTTCTATGTTGTGAAAAGTTAAATAACTAAAATACGGTATTTACGAGAGTGTTGTTGATTTGTTGTTCTATTTGTCGTTGCGTACATCGTAGATTGTCTTTGGATCGGATTTGATTGACCGTTTCCATGTGTCTGTGACTCACAAATAACATTATTTCATGATTTCAGATCTTAAGATGGTTTGTCTTTTTGTGATTATAAAGATTTAAAAATGATGTATGTGCAGGTTAGAAAATCAAATGAAGATTATTTGTTCAAATATTTTTTCGTATTTAAAAAATAGATCGTCTTGATAATGGTACCAATATTTGCGGTCTTTCCGATATAGTTGCATTCAATTAAAAATGATGAATATTTATATTTGGCACTAAACAAAATCTTAAATACGCATGCTATATATTAAAATTTCGTGTTGTAAGTAATATTATGAATAAAATTGATTGCTCAACATTAGAGTAATTTATTATGTGTAAACATACTTTCAGGTACATATTAATTTCAAGTTCGTTTATTATTATTTTGTAGAAGTACTTCCTTGTTGGGTAGCAATCTTTATTGGTTATACTGATTGGTGATACCGCAGTAACCACCATTATTATAATACTATCAGATCCTTTGTTTAGCTTCATTCAGAATTTAATATTTTGTTCACAACTTAGTTTCATCGTATCTTTACGCAGGTGCCATATATGGACTATGGTTTTGTTTTGCGCTTTACATTACTATGCCCATAATCAGTCGAAAGATAGTCTTATTGAGAGAATTATTATTTTTTACCAAAATTGAAATCGTAGTTAAAAAATCCTTGTTTTAGTTAATGAATAATTATTTTATGCGGAGAGCCTCATTGATTCTAACAATAAGTATAATAAAGAGGAATTATCAATATTCCTGATTTCTTTATCTGGTACTCTCTCTAAATAAAGATATTATTAAATGGTATGATTCATCGATATTGAAACATGCATATACGAATTTTATTAACAAAGGGATTGCTACTGTTACATCAGAGTTATGAGGACATTCCATCTAGGTAGTGGTGGATTTGATAGGCTTTTTGTTGTTTCTTTGTTGTTGTGTTTTTGTAGTGTTTGTTTGACCAATACGATCTGTCAGTGACACACATTATTTTGCAGTCTTTTGGCTTTAGTTTTGGTTACTAGTCTGAACTGTAAGTTAACAATTGTAACACTTTATTTGTGGAGCAGGATCTGTTTACCCTTCCTGAACACCTAAGATCACCCCCAATTCAATACAACAAAAAAACCTGTTTTTTTCGCTAACTTCGGAAAAAGTTGAATTCATACAATAAAAGATATTTGGGATGAAGAAACGAAAAACATCAAAAGCGACAACTTTATATACAATACTCTTAAAGATAAGAGAAACTGGATCTCGGAATGGACAAGGCTGAAATTAGCTATTCCAAAATTGTTCAAGGACAGACTAAAAAACGTCCACGTTGATCCAGAACCCCCCAAAAATGGTTATTACATTAAAAATACATTTGAATTTTACGATAAACAGAATAAAGTAGTAATCCCAAGTGAGATATCTTTGAAATTAATCCAATATTCGTTAAATTTAGATATAGTTCCAAACTGTCAAATAAAATGGAATATTCAGTATAATTCGGAATTACCGTGGAAAAAGATCTGGATAAATTTAAATAAAAGTATGTCCTCTAGGAAAGCAAATCAAATTAGCTGGAAAATTGTTCTTAACATTATCTATACGGAGCAAAAACTATTTAGAATCTGCAAATCAAATAATGGCAAATGCCATTTTTGTAAAACAGAAAACGAAACTCTCACACACCTTTTTCACAGCTGTAACATTATAATGGTTGTTTGGGAACACATTTTTGATGCGCTTAAAACATATTATGTACTAATAACACTGTATATATTCCATTGAGCGAAGAACTTATCATACTAGGAATGTACGATTACAACAAAAAGTACAATGTCATAATTAATACGATTATGAATACAGTTAAATGGATTATTTGGAAATGTAGGAATATAATCAAATATCAGTCGAAAAGTTTTACTTCCAATCAATTGATAGCATATGCAAAACGGGAACTGAGCAGTTTAATTGAATCTATGGACAAATCATTATCATCTAAAAAAGAAAATTTTGCAGCTGAAATAAAACTTATAATAAATCTTATACATTAGTAAGTGACGTAATAATTTGTACTTACTTTCCTTTCCTTTTCAGAACATAATACATCCAACGATAGAAATATACAATACACGCTTTTACAAGGTCGAGCATGTGACCTATAAAATCACTGACCGACACATAACAATGTAATCCAGGTGTTAAAAGTACAAAAAATGAAACGTCAATTATATAAGTATAGGTAAATTATTGTGTAGATTGTAGTGTTTTGGGGGACTTTTGATGTATTTTATGTACTGGTAGAATATTGTGAATAATTTATACGCAAACTCAATCTGTGTAATTAATATGAATGTATAACTTATGTATGGAAAAAATATAAAATAGATTTTTTTTTATAATAGAGTCCACCGTTTATCCCTGGACGTTGGATCATTGCAAACACAGGTGATCTTCAATAAATGTATTTCAAGTCTTAAAAAATAAAAAAAAAAGATCACCCCAGTTTCCGGTGGGGTTCGTATTGCTTAGTCTTTAGTTTATTGTGCTGTGTCATCTGTAATATAATTTGTCTGTTTGTCTTTGTGTCTTTTTAATTTTTAGCCATGGCGTTGTCAGTTTATTTTCAATTTATGAGTTTGACTGTCCCTCTGGTATCTTTCGTCCCTTTTCTACAGCGTCTTCTCGTAGTTATAATGTCGAAATGTGCATGTTAAAAAGAAACACATGAATACATTTACAATTATGATTATCTGTGAAAAAAATTTCAGTATCTTTTGTTACAATTTCAAAAATATTTTGTCTATAAGATTTTTTTTTTTACCTACATTGCTTTCTATTGCTTCTCTATCAATAACAATATTCAAGATAATAACCAAAAAAACGGCAAAATTTCCTTAAAATTACCAATTCAGGGGCAGCAACCCAACAATGGGTTGTCTGAATTATCTCAAAATTTCAGGACAGATATATCTTGACCTGATAAACAATTTGACTCCGTCAGATTCGCTTTAAATGCTTTGGTTTTAGAGATATAAGCCAAAATTTACATTTTACCCCTATGTTCTATTGTTAGCCATGGCGGTCATCTTGGTTGGATGGCCGGGTCACCGGACATATTTTTCAAACTAGATACACCAATAAAGATTGTTGCCAAGTTTGGTTAAATTTGGCCCAGTAGTTTCAGAGGAGAAGGTTTTTGTAAAAGTTAACGACGACGGACGATGGACGGGGTGAAACTTGTTAGCGGAATCACAACCCTCACCTAACCTGGGACAGTGGTGTAACTAGATAGATAGTTTATTCTCATAAAACCATGCAAGTACAAAGGTTCCAGAGAAGTTAAAAAAAACTAGTATACATAAAAATAAATAATGCATTAAAAATGCAAATTTCGGATGAGATAGACTTGTATAGTCAAATGTAAAAGCTAAAATTGTATAAAGAAATACTTTCTATAAGTATGTTAAATAAATTATGATTGTTAAGAAGGAGTGAGCTTACTATTAATACATCTTATAAAATTGCAGAGGTTTCTTAGTGTCTTTGGTTTTTTTGAATTAAACAGTTTGTTGAATGTAAAAATGTTATGTCTTGTTTTTAGTCCATTTGGAATAAATCTTCTTCTTTCATCTTGTAAAGTCGGGCAAACAAAAATATAGTGGTATTCGTCTCCGATATCTCTTTTTGTACATATTGAACATTTTCTATCACTTCTTTCAATGTTATACCATCTCCCCTTTTCTATTGGCAGTGAATGATTCGATGTTCGGAATTTACAAAGTGTATATATATCTCGGTCATTTATGATGTTGAAATAATTCTCAAATTCAAAATGTTCCTTAAAGAGCCTATATGTAATGCATTTTGATGTGTTCTGAATAGCTGAGTTCCAAATTTGTTTAAACTGGTCAATTAATCTAAGTTTGATACTTTTTGGTAACCATTTGGTGAGGTCTGTATTTTGCACATAAAATAAGTTTGAAAATCCGGCATTGTCCAATATATTTTTAATGTTCTTTATCCATAAAATATCATCATTGTTTATGTGATATCGGGAATATACAAATTTGTATAATATTGATGATAACTTGTTTTCATCTATAAGCAGCCTGCACCAATATGTTATCATTCGGCATTTAATGCTTATTTCCAATGGGTAACGTCCAGTTTACCGTACACAATCATACTTGGGGTAGATCTCTTGAGGTGTAGTAAATGCTTTAAAAATTTGAGATGAACTTGTTCAATAATGTCATTTTTTCCAAATCCCCATTCTTCACATCCGTATAGAAGAATTGGTTTCACCAGTTTGTCAAATAACTCTAATTGGCATTCAATTGATAAATTACACTGCCTCCCTTTTTTAATAACGTTGTACATAGCTTTTGTTGCTTTTTCTGATAGTCTTTTCTTTGCTTTATTGAAGGATCCGGATCTTGTTAACAATAGTCCAAGGTAGTTAAATTCTTTCACTATTTCAATTTCATTTTCTTCATAAATGAAATTAATATTATTAGGCTGTCTTCCTTTAGAGAAAATTAAAACTTTAGTCTTAGATGTATTTACTTTAAGTTTCCAAGTATCACAATATTCACTGAAGCAATTTAATTGCATTTGAAGGTCTTCCTTTGTTTCTGACATTAGAGCAGTATCATCGGCATATAATAAAATGAACAGCTTTAAATAGATATTGAGGCTAGTTTCAAGGGAGTTCTATATTGATGACAAACCTTTCACATTATGTGATAGCAAAAAATCAGTGAGGTCATTGATATATAAAGAGAATAATAGAGGGGAAAGATTTTCCCCTTGTCTAACTCCAGTGTTACATGGGAAAAAATCAGATTTTTGATTATTGTATATAACTCTTGATTTTATATTGTTGTACATACTATGTATTACTGTATGCATTTTTCCATCAATGTGATTCAATGCCATCTTAAACCATAGGCCGTTTCTCCAAACTGTGTCGAACGCTTTGGCAAAATCAATAAAAACACAAAATAACTTTTTCTTTTGCGATCTAGCTAGGTCGAAGAGACTTTGTAATATAAATATGTTATCTGTTGTTGAATATTTTTTCCTAAAGCCACTTTGATTGTTATGTATTATTGAAAAGTTCTCGAAATATTTCGTTAATCGTTCATTTAGGATGGGCGTAAAAAGTTTTCCAAAACAGCTAAAAATAGTGATAGGTCTATAATTTTGCGGATCTTGTTGATTTCCTTTATTTTTAAATAAAGGGTGTATATTTCCAGATAACCAACTGTCTGGTATGATTCCTGTATCAAATATAAGATTGAATAACTTTACAAAGATATTAATGATTTCTGTTGAAGCACACGTAGCTTTGAAGAATTCGTTTATAATCAGGTCATCACCGCTTGCCTTGTTATTTTTCAAGTTTTTTATATTTTTTATTATTTCATCGGGCGTAATCATTTCATTTAATAAATTATTTTCGATATTTCTTTCAATCTCTTCGTGGTTTAGCTCTTGTTCTTTTTCTATATTTCCTTGATTTAAATTTTTGAAGAAATCATAAAGTTTTTCAATTGAAATATTTGGTTGTTTCTTCCTAGAGCCTCCATTTAGAATTTCCCAGTACTCTTTTGAGTTCGTGGTTTTCATATTTTTCATATCATTCCGCACATTTTTCCTATACTTTTTTATATTTCTGTTCATGGTATTTTTGTATTGTCTTTCACTGCGTTTTTTATATTCCTGGTTTACAATGGATTTGTTTAATTTATATTTTCTTCTGTATTTTCTCGCATTTTTCCCCGCAATTCTACAATCTATGTTAAACCATGGTTTTTTATCTTGTGATCTTGTACTCTGAGGGGTATTTTCGTTCTTTGACTTGTTTTTTAATGTTCCGAATGTTTTCTTTGCAGAAGTAACAAATATGTTCGTAATATTTTCTACAGCTTTGTTAATAATGTTCGAATCAGCAGGAAAAGATTTGGTTTCTTCAAGATAGTTTTCTAATTCAGAAATCTTTTCTCTGTCTAAATTTAAAATAAAATCTTCTTTCTTTTTTATATCCCATTTCTTTATTTTCTCTCCGCTCATCGAATTAATCGGCACAGATCCATATTCACATGTGCATTTATTTATGTCGACATCTATATCTATAGGGCTGTGGATATCGGAATATAAACAACTAAAATCTAAAACTTTCGAATTTGAGATAATGTTAATAAAATCTAGCGACCCTATGAAATAATCAACAACTGCAGCATTTTTGCTCGTCCGTTCCCCCGCCATATTTTCTCTTATGCGGCCGTTTATAATAGACATATTTGTAAATTTGCATAAATCAAGTAATAGTTTCCCATAATTATTTTTTGTTTTATCTTTATTATTTCTTGCTATCGGTATGTTGTAGATTTCGAATTTATAGGTGTCGTTTTCTGCGATTTCCGGTTAATTCAGAATGTCAGAAATATCATTTCCATCAGTTGGGATAAAATCAGCATCAGTCGATGTTCTACTGTTGAAATCGCCATTTAAGCACATATATTTGCATTTAGTTGAAAATTTTAGAATATCAGTTTCGATTTCGCGAAAGGCGTCGGGTGAACTATATTTTGTGTTTTCCGGTGGAATATAAACAGACCCAATGACTATTTCAGCATCAAGTTTAGTATATGAAGATGAGATTTCAAACCATATAACAAAATTACTATCACTCGATAGGAATTTTATATGATCGCATAATTTTTCTTTATAAAGAATCATAAGTCCACCAGATTTTCTAAATGTCATATCGTGTCTGTTTTTCATTTTACTGATATAGCCAGGTACGGAAATTTCATCACAATTGTCAGTTTTACTTTCTTGGAGACATATTATATCATAACGATTGATTAATTCTATAAATTCAGGATATTGTAGTCGTTTCTTTATGCCACAGACATTTAAACTAAGAATATTTAATTTACAAAAACTATTGTTTATAGACACACAATTACATCTTTTTTCATTTTCATCAGCTACTCCTTCTTCGTGCCCCTATGATTCTGCTTCTGACCCATGTCTTGCTCGTTTTTGTGATTTCCTGTTATCTGTTGGTGGTGTTCCTGAGAGGGAAGTCGACTGTTGGGTTTTTTGTTCACCAGGTGATTGTTTCTTAATTTCCGGTTTAAAAAGATTTCCCTCGATAAACAGCTTATCTTTTATCATGTATGCTCTTTTTCCTTTTTTCTTTGCCTCTTTCATCACGGGGTACAATTTTTTTCTTCTCTCTTCGATCTCTCTTGGGAACTGAGTATTTATGCCAAAGTTTGGTTTATTTTTTAGTTTTGGTCCGGAATATAATATGGTTTGTAGATCTTCGTAAAAAATAAAGCTCGCCACAATAGGTCTGTGCCTGCCATTGTTATCTTTTTGTCCAAATCGATGAACGGTTCCAAGTTGAATTTCTTTTCTTATACTGAGCTCTTCCCTATAAATTTATGCAGCACTTGTTTGGTGTTTTCTTCTGCAGACTCTTCCAGACCTGTAAATACCAAATTATTTCTCATAGACCTGCATTGTAGATCTAGTATTTTCTCTTTTAATTCTGTTGTATTATTTTCAGCATCTCGTATATCCAATACATCTTTCTGCAACTGCCTGATTTTGTTATCTTGAGCACATGAATACATTTACAATTATGACTATCTGTGAAAAAAAATTCAGTATCTTTTTTTACAATTTCAAAAATATTTTGTCTATAAGATTTTTTTTTTCTACATTGCTTTCTATTGCTTCTCTATCAATAACAATATTCAAGATAATAACCAAAAAAACGGCAAAATTTCCTTAAAATTACCAATTCAGGGGCAGCAACCCAACAATGGATTGTCTGAATTATCTCAAAATTTCAGGACAGATATATCTTGACCTGATAAACAATTTGACTCCGTCAGATTCGCTTTAATTGCTTTGGTTTTAGAGATATAAGCCAAAATTTACATTTTACTCCTATGTTCTATTGTTAGCCATGGCGGTCATCTTGGTTGGATGGCCGGGTCACCGGACATATTTTTCAAACTAGATACACCAATACAGATTGTTGCCAAGTTTGGTTAAATTTGGCCCAGTAGTTTCAGAGGAGAAGGTTTTTGTAAAAGTTAACGACGACGGACGATGGACGGGGTGAAACTGGTTAGCGGAATCACAACCCTCACCTAACCTGGGACAGTGGTGTAACAGTACAACCTAAAAACGAACTATAAAATTAGTTAAAAAAGCTTTAACTCGTCACATAGATAAAAACACAAATACTACAAGTGGACGTGGCCGGGTACATATAATATAATATTGATTTTTATCAGGTTTTATGGACTTGGTATTTGTTTTAAGTTACTTTGAGATCTTTTTGTTATAATTTTGTTTCAACGAATTTTAAAGCGTCAATAAATTAGAAGATTGTGAGATTAAACACACTGCAGTATGTTGTTTTTAAACATTTATCCTCTCTCAAATTGTGTAATTAATACGACCTTTGTTTAATTAATACAATGCTATTGCATTATAAAATGATTGGTTGGAAACAAATCCTGTCACGCATGAAATAGCTTTTTATATTTTAAGAAGCATAACGGAATATGACAGTTGTTGTCCATTCGTTTGATGTGTTTTATAATTTGATTTTGCCATTTGATTAGGGACTTTCTGTTATGAAATTTCCTCGGAGTTCAGATTTTTTGCGATTTATCTTTTCGCTCTTTTTACAAAACTAGCATAATAGAGATGTAGGGAAGAAAACGTGAAATTGATCATGCACAAATGTTACGGAGTCCTTTATCATTTGGTTAACCGATACGATGTGTCGCTGTCCCAACTCACCAGTAATGCATTTTCTTGGCCTAAGGCTGATATCATTCTAATTGTCTCATATGATGATGGAATTAAATCGTCTCGATTTGCATTGTGGACGATACATGCTTATCAAAAGTCTCTCACCCTGCTATCGCCGCCATTCTAGGTCAGTTTAGATTTCACCAGTTTTTGTTTGTAACCTTGATTTGTTTATTCTCAAACGAATTTGAACCATTATTGTCTCTATATATTATATACTCCTAAAAGCTCTCATGAGTGATGTAATACTTCGGATTATAATAAATGGAAATACGATGATAAAATATGTAAGGTCTTTTTAAGATTACTTGGAACTGTCCAATATATTTGTCCCAGCTTGAATCCATATTATCAAAGTAAGTTCTGATATACCTTTTTTTTTAGTGGTAATAGGAATTAATTTTATCAGTATTTGTAAGTTTGTTTACTTTCCGACATATCTACAGACCTAGATTTAACGTGTCACAGTGTGAGACAATGAGATTTTAACATTAACAGCTACGATCTTCCGCTACAGGAACGTACATAAAACCAATTGTTTGTCAAACTGAATAAGTAAGTGATGTAAGTTTACAACGACTTCGACCGTTTCACCATAAATTCTTCTCATCTGTACATCGGTTTTAATTATATGTACACGAAAATTGTTCACATCAGTAAACTACATGTACACGTAATTTATATGTACATTACAAAGAATTGAATTAACATTTTTTCTGTTAACTTTTGTATCAGTTAGTATTCCTTTTTTGGAGGGGAAGGGGGAGATTGAGTTGTTCCAGAAGGAGGGAGGTGAAAAAAATGGATTGATTATTTGAAAGAAAAAGGAAAACATGTTTCTGTATTGTAAAACAAATAAAACATGTTCCTGTATTGTAAAACAAATAGCTGATGTGTTTTTAATCTAAATAATTTAAAAAAAGGAAAAAGGAATCTATCAATTTTAGGGAAAATACTAATTATTAAAGCATTAATTTTGCCGTTATTTACGTTTTTTGGAAGTGTCTGCTTAACTCCTGAAAATTATCTTAAAGAAATAGAAACAAGAAGCTTTAAATATATTTGGGATGGGAAAACAGACAGCAAACAATTGTCCAAACGGATGGAAGTGTAAAAAATGTGGTCAGCTAGGACATAGACAATATGAGTGTGAAGAGCATTCTGATGTTGAAGTTGAGGAAGAAGGCAATACATATATGACCAACGTGGAGAGTGTCTGCAATCCAGACATTTTCCATGAAAGTGAAAATGATGTACAGACCAATCAAGAAACTGAAGATAATGATGAGTCATTCCAGGATAGTGATGTCGATTCCAAATGCACGACAAAACCTCTCCTGAATACCAAGGTAGAAGTAGGTCAGAGATTGACACGGAACATTCGCATTTGAACCTTGGTACTCAGGAAAGTAAGTCCGCTGGAAAAGACAATTCCCA